>NW_026521360.1:600000-840385 GCF_021234435.1 Artibeus jamaicensis
TAACTTTAATGTATTCCATGCTAAAAGAAAAAAAAGGGCTTCTGGTAGAAAAGGTCAATTCAAGAACTGGTGCAGCATGTGATATTAAAAACCTGAATCCAAGAGAAACCTTTCAAAATAGTTATCTCAAAAGCACATACTTACAGCCCTGGCTGGTGTAGCTCAGTAGATTGAGCATAGGCCTGCAAACCAGAGGAACGCAGTTCAATTCCCAGACATGGCATTGAAAAAAAAGCACATAGTTGCAGATAGAAAGAGCTACCCACTGAATATGGTCATAATATGAACATCAAAAAAGAACAATAGAGAGATCACAAGATTAATTCATCTTTTCAAGACCTCAGAATACATCTTTTCCTGCTATCTCTATCTCTGTTGAACATCTTGGACATGTTAAGACTGATTTCAAAACATATATACCTCTTCTAGGAATTTTGGCAAAGATAGAGGCACAGGTAGAAACCCTTCACTTTCTTGCACAACTAAAAGGAAAATAACAACCAATCTAAATCAACAAACAACCAGAAGTGCCACAAAAACAAACTGCATGGAACTCCGACAACCAAGCAACTAGAGAAAAAATCAACTACAACAACCAGACCTACTAGAAAGGTAGCAAACCACACCAGCCAAGCTAGCTCAGAAAAACTTCAGCAAGGCAGCAGACCAAGCAGGCAGGACTGACTTAAGGGGAAACTGAGACTCAGAGTTCACAATGGCCTATGGCGGTTGCCACAGTGGGAGAAACTTCCAGTCTCACATAAGAGTCTACCGGAAAGTGTGCTAGAGAGAGCAGGCAAGCTTCACTGTTCCCTCTCTGGCCCCTCCCCCACAGGCAGCACCCCAGGGCAGCAAGGAGGGTTACCCTGCCCAGGTGAACCTAAGGCCCTGCCACCTTACAACTTATCAGGTGCAATGAGATAAAGAAATATGGTCCACCCTGGCTGGTGTAGCTCAGTGGATTGAGCGTGGGCCTGTGAACCAGACAATCGCGGTTCAATTCCCAGTCAGGGCACATGCCTGGGTTGCAGGCCGGTTCCCTGCAGGCCAGTTCCCAGCAGGGGATGCACGAAAGGCAACCATACATTGATGTTTCTCTCCCTCTCTCCTTCCCTTTCCCTCTAAAGATAAATAAATAAAATATTTTTTAAAAAAAAGAAATATGGTCCAAATGAATGAACAGAGCAGAAAGAGAACTAAGCAATGCCAAGATAGCCAACCTATCTGATGGAGAATTTAAAGTCCTGGTAATCAAAATGCTCACAGATATGATTGAGCTTGGTAGAAAAATGAAATAAAGCAAAATACTCAGGGAACCAACAGTGACAGGAAGGAAACCAGGACTCAAAGCAACAATTTGGAACAAAAAGGTAAAATAAATATCCAACCAGAACAGAATGAAGAAACAAGAATTTAAAAAAGTAAAGAGAGTCTTACAAACCACTAAGACAAGCTGAAACATTCCAATATCCAAACTATAGGGGTACCAGAAAGAGAAGAACAAGAGCAAGAAACTGAAAACTTATTTGAACAAATAATGAAGGAAAACTTCCCCAATCTAGCCAAGGAAATAGACTTCTAAAAAGTCATCCAGGAAGCCCAGAGAGTCCCAAAGAAGTGGAACCCAAAAAGAAACACATCAAGGCACATCATCAAGTTACCCAAGATTAAAGATAAAAAGGAAATCCTAAAAGAAGCAAGAGGAACAGAGAGTTGCCTATAAAGGTGTGCCCATAAGACTATCAGCTGATTTCCTAAAAGAAACCTTGCAGGCAAGAAGGAGCTGGAAAGAAGTATTCAACGTCATGAAAGGCACAGACCTACATCCAAGATGACTCTATCCAGCAAAGCTATCATTTGGAATGGAAGGGCAGATAAAGTGCTTCTCCCATAAGGTCAAGCGTAAGGAGTTCTTCATCACCAAACCATTATTATATGAAATATTAAAGGGACTTATCTAAGGAAAGGAAGATGATCAAAAATATGAATAGTAAAATGACAACAAACGCACAACTATCAACAAATGAATCTCAAAGAAAAGAAAAACAACAAAAACAAAATACAAGCAAACGAGAACAGGAACAAAATCAGAGAAATGGACATCACATGGAGGGATTTCAGTGGAAAGTGGGGAGGGAGGAATGAGGGAAGAAGAACCTCTGTACCTCTGAACCTCTAAACCTGTCTATTTCATGCCTTTGTAGGCATGAAATAGACAGGGAAAGATAAAAATGGTATAGGAAACAGAGAACTCAAAGAACTTATATGTACAACCCATGGACATGAACTAAGGTGTGGGAAATGCTGGAGGGTTGCAGAGGCAGGCAGAAGGGGGATACAAGGGGAAAAACTTGGGAAACTGTAATAGCATAATCACTAAAAATACTTAAAAAACATATATACCTCTTTTAAAAACAACATAGAGGGGAACTAATTTCACAAATAAAAAACTAAGCAAAATATTAGTATCAAGATAAAATGCCACACAATGTTTTTATAAGAATAAAATGAGGACTAAAATAACATCCACAGAGAAAAAAAAGCACAAGAAAAAGACATGCCAATACAACAGATCAAGACTTCTACCTATTTTAAAACAAGCTAAAATTATATAAAACATGAAATAATATAAATCAGAATTAGAAATGTTTAGAAGTGAAGTGACAGGCTTTAGGATCGAATTAGAAACAAGAAAGAAAATTATTTCAGAAATGAAGACTAAACTAGAGGAATGTAAGGGTCAGTAAAGAAAACAAATAATGCCTTAACAAGAAACAGAAACTCATAGGAGAAAACTTTTTTAAAATTTTGATATAAAAAAATATGAAGAGATTTTTAACACATGCTAGAGAAAATGAAAAATACTAAAGATACAAGAAAAGGCCATCCTTCATATGAATGAGTCTGAAAAAAACAAAAGCAAAAAAATACTAAAAATAATTCAAGAATACTTTCTTAAAATTGAAAATACATATCTCAAAAGTATACTATAGTATACCTAAGAAATTCAACCCAGAATGATCAACACCATGATACATTCTAGCAATATTATTTAAGAAAAAGGGGGGAGCAAGAATATGTGACTTACACAAAAGAAAAGTTTAAAATATCACCAGATCTTGACAGCAATAATTCATGCCAAAAAAATTGAGTAATGTACTCCATTTACTAAGACATTTAAGAAAAGAGAATATGAACCAAAGATTTTAAATCCAATACTGACTTCCAAGCCAGAGAAAGCCAGAGAAAATCCAAAACTGACTTCCAAGCCAGAGAAAGCCAGAGAAAACATAAGAAGCAAACTCATGACTTCTTAATGAAGAATTTAATAGAACAGGTTTGCAAACTACATTCTGCAGGACAAATCTAACTGCTACCTGTTTCTGTATAGTCTACAATCTAAGAATGATTTTTACATTTTAAATAGTTGGGAAAAATCTTTTAAGAATACTATATTATGATATATAAAAATTATAGAAAACTAAAAAATAGTTTTATTAAGTGACAGTCATGCTCATTAGTTTACATGTTTTTTGACTGCTTTCTTACTACCAGGCTACAATTGAGTACTTAACAAGAGATCATATGGCCTACAAAGCCAAACATATTTGCTATATGGACTTTTACAGAAAAGTTTGTCCACTCCTATACTACAGAATGAGCTTCAGGAAACCAAAATGACCAAAGAGATCAACAGAAAGGGTCTATAGTTTCTTGTAGAACTAAAAATAAATGAAGGTTAAGGAGAAAATACCGTACATAACAACTATATTTTCTGACAATATATAGTATAACTATTTCTAAGTGAAGAAAAGAAATGAAGCCCTAGCTGGTGTAACTCAGTGGATATAGCGCAGGCCTGCAAATCAAAGGATCGCGGTTCGATTCCCAGTCAGGGCACATGCCTGGGTTGCAGGCTGCTTCCCTGCAGGCCAGTTTCCAGCAGGGGACACACGAAAGGCAACCATACACTGATGTTTCTCTCCCTCTCTCCTTCCCTGCTAAAGATAAATACACAAACAAACAAACAAATAAATAAAGTCTTTAAAAAAAAGAAAAGAAATGATGTGCAAAACATTAATATTTTCAGTAATCATATTGGTATTGATATTGTTATTACAGGCCTGCTGTGTGTGTAGTATGACTAGGCATCACATACTAAGTAGTGACAAGTCGGTATTCCAAACATGCAATAATGAAGCTACAGAGGTAACAAAAAAGAGGTTAAGTTCTGCCATCTCATATTTTTATTTAAAATATCACTATGAACACAGAAGTTGTTTTTATCTCACATAAAAATATACACTGTATTTAATTATATTTTATATTAAATATATACTATATATTAGAAATATACACATTATTAATATAGCATGTTAATTATATATTAAATTTGTATTATATATTTTATTTGGAGTTGAGATTAGCATTACATCAAATATACACAGTTTCAATATATTGACATTACATATTGTTAATATAACATAGCTAATACAACACACATTATATGTAATAAACATATATAACATAAAACATTTTTAAAAACCTGTTAGTCCATATATTTTATTTCCTAGCCCCACAAACTAAGAAGACCTAGAAACAATGACCACCAGCAGCAATGACCGTGCCTGGTACCCTGACTGTGGTCTCTGAATACCATTAAAACAAATCACTGTATCTTGAAAAGACAGCTGATTAAAGGCTTGAAGCAGGAAATGTAAAACTGAGCCTAGAATAACTTGTCAGACCAGGAAGCAAGGAAACTATAAAAGATTATGAGGGTCAGGTCAAAAAGACTATGAGCCAATATAGGTCCCAGTGGCCAAAGAGGGACAACTTGAGCTTCATTAATAATTTTCACAGATGTAAACCTACAAAATATGTTTTGTAAATGAAGGTATTTTGCACATGAAATAGGTTTTGTTATAAAGACATAAATTTATGTCTTCATAATGATATATTTTTTTTAAAAACTACATTTTGAGCTAACTCAAAAAATAGAAAATAAAGGTAAAGGAACATGTGTTTTTCTTGCTCTTTCTAAATGAATTGTACCACAAGGAAACCAAACAAATATATTCCAATTAATGAAAAAGATTTCAAAATTAAAATATCATTTTGCAATCCAATGAAGTTCTAGACATAGGCAGTAAGGATCAAAAGCTGCTTAAATTTTATCAAGGTCTAACAAGATATTACATGACTCCTACATACAGTGTAGGCCAAAGGGATCAGAACCTGAGTTTGATCCCATCTCTGAATCCAGGTACCAATATGTAGAAAATACCAAGAATGGAGGAAAACACTGAGTTGCATCATGATTATAAAATCAGCTAAGTCAAGACTGAGGAAAACTATAGGTCAAATGGCCAAACATTCTTCAACAGATAAACTATAAGAAATGGAAGGTATGTGAGAACATATGGATTAAGAGAAATTTGAAAGACATCAAAGTTGAAAATAAAACAAATGAACGAGACAAATCATAATGTTCAGGGATACACATTTAGACAATAAAATTTTTAAATGCAAGAAAATAACTACTATAAACGTCAAAATTGTGGATACCTATAAAGATCAAAGGTTAGGATAAAGTAGATCGTATAGAAGGCCATCTAGGATTCAAGGCAAATGTCTAATATCTACATGTATATAATGATTACAAGATCATTCATGTTAAGTAATCCACACATTTGTTTGGTGTCATTTTTCCCATAACTGTCTTTTATCTTACAATAAAAAAATTTTAAACGATTTCAGATAGCTAGCAGCTTTTGGAATGAAGCTAACACCTGGACCACTAGCAGCTAGAGCAGTACCCACAGCCAGTGCAGTGTTTCTCAGACTAGTTTGCCTTCTTGGCTTTTTAAAAATAAAATAATGAAATGAAATGAAATAGTGCATTCTCAGTTTGACTGGGATGCTTCAGCAGACCATTATTTTGTACAAAGGGCAGCATGATGAAATGGTAACAATTACTGCCACTATAGGATGAGGTGGAAAATGTAAAGAGCAAAAACATCAGCTTCACTGGGTTGGACATGGAGTCCCATGACAGGATCTGGACTCTATAGCATCACTACTTCCAAAATACCCAAATTTTGCTCTTTGTATGAGGTGGGCTCATGAGGATAGTGGCAGAGGGATTGATAAAGGAGTCCCACCTTACTAACGGTTCTTTTCGCAAAGAAAAAGGATCTTCCTGATACCAGGAGCACTGCTGAAATCACAGAAGAACTGGAACTGCATTCTCTGAGCAATAGAAACCAGGCAATGAGGTCACCTACACCAGCAGTGAAGGATGGCTGTGTAAAGGATGAGCTTGCTGTCCAATCCACAATGAAACCAAATGCCAACACAGAGAACTCATCCTCCACCTACTTCTTCCTCTCCCTCTCACTACTTCCATTTATCTCACCAGTGGCAAACTGTGCTAAGTTTCTGGTCACAATGTATTACTACACTATGCTGTAAACATGGCAGACCCAACTTGCAAACAGATTTCTTATTCAATGTAAATAATTTAGTTTCCAAGGACACCATTTTTAATACTTCTATGCAACAGCACTCAGGCTTTTTTTTTAAGTTAAAAACAAAGAAACCACTCAGTTTTGTGTGAGGAAGAAATTTTAGGCAAGTTGGCACTTACACTCCAAAGACTTACTGTGCAAGAAGGTAAGGTTCCTCCTGTCAGCTTTTTGAAATACTTTTTGAAACCTATTTTGGTAGTTCGTTTTAATCAGCACTCAATGTACTTCTCACAATAATCACTAAAAAATAAATGATGAAGAGTATCTGGCCTTCCAAGCAAGATGGTAGCATTGGTAAACACCACATCCTTCCACAACCACATCAAAATTATAACCAAATTACTTAACAACTATCATACAAAACCACTTGAAATCGGACTGAGTAGAAGTTCTATGACTAGGGTATTAAAGAAAAAGCCACATTGAGACTGGTAGGAGGGGCAGAAAGGGTGTTGGTCCCACACCCACATGTGGCCGATAAAAAGTGAGAGGGAAACATGCAGAGGACTCCCCTGAGGAGGGATTCCAGCCCCACACCAGGTCCCCCAACCAAGGGTTTCAGTGTCAAGAAAAGAAGACCCCATTACTTCTGGCCATGAAAACCAGAGGGTATTATAGCTGACTGAGAAGAAGGACTTCTGCAGTTTCAAGCAGTTCCTCTTAAAGGAGCATACAAATAGGCTTAAAAGGGCATGCAAATGGACTCACTCTCTCTGAGCTCCAGTGCTGGGGCGGCAGCTTGAAAGGCACCAAAGACTTACAGGGAGGAATTGAATTATTTGGCATTAGAGCAAGAGCTTGGGGGTGGGGGCCAGCTTTCACCCAGACAGAACTGGTGGCAGAGGCCATACTTTTGTTGATGAGCCCTCCCCACACAAAGCAGACAGATGAGAACAATATCTGAGACTCCACCTGCCTAGCTCACACTGTTTGCCCTGCCCTGGTGATTCCCTGAGGCCCTACTACACCCAACTTTCAAGCCCACCCAAGCTATTTCCAGTGGCTTTTCCATACAAATACACTGTCTTGGCTCATGCTTCATATTTCCCTAAAATCTTTAGACAAGCAGCATTCAGCCTAGGCATGACCTGGACCTCTCCCTATGTGGCTCCAGGCATGGCACTAGCATCAACCAGCCTTGGTTCACAGCTTGGTCTCACCTGGGCACCCCCAGAACCAGCACAAGTAACAGCTGCTGCAGATCACTTTGTAGAGCCTACTGGGTGCCCCCAGGAAAAACACAGGCAGTAGCTGACTTTGGTCTGTACCTCACTGGTGATCCAAGAGCCAGCACACCTAGTAGACATCTTCAGACCATATCAAAGCATCATGACCCAATCACCTCCACAAGTGACACACTAAATAGAAGGACTAAGTGGACACTAGAGCCCCAATGAAGTACTGCATGTTGCCTTGTATAATGCTCATTTTTTGCCCAAATTTTTGAAAGAAAAAAAAGGGTATGCATTATACATTAGTACCTGAAATACCTTATATCTATTCTTGTGTTTTGTAATTACATGTTACATAAAATTTCTTGTACCATAATATGTTCAAAAATAAATGTTAAAATTAATGTAAAACACAAGTATCTAAATACAAATGAATTAAAAAATTTAAACAAAAGATTTTTTTCCTGAAAGTTTGGGCCAAATATGTGGATGCGCATATACATGGCAAAATGCAGGAAGTCCTGCTCTATGGTGTGGGCTATGCTGACTCTTCATGGTGATCAGAGGTCACCAGTCAGTGGTCAAACCCAGTCCTTACAGCTGATAGGCCTGGGGGTAAATCCCTCCCATTGACATACCAACAGAAATCAAGGCTTAATTAAAATATGACAGTGCACACAGCCCACACCAAGGGTGCACCTCAAATCCCCACCCTTGATCCCTTGGGGGATCAAGGAAGCTGTGTCATGGGACCCTACAGGACAACTACATTAGGCCACTCTGCCAAGCCCAGAAGATGTTGCAGCTCTACGTGGTACATAGAAATAAACACAGAGAGGTTGTCAAAATGAAGAGACAAAGAAACATGGCCCAAATGAAAGAACAGATCAAAGTTCCAGAAAAAGAACTAAAGAAAATGGAGACAAGCAATCTATTAAATGCAGAGTTCAAAACAGTAGTTGTAAGGATGCTCAACAAACTTAGTGAATACATCAACAGCATCAAAAATGACCAGTCAGAAATGAAGGATGCACTAACTGAAATGAAGAACAATTTACAGAGAATCAAGAGTAGAGTAGATGAAACCAAGAATCATATCAGTGATTTGTAATATAAGGAAGCAAAAAACACCCAATCACATCTCTGTTGGGTCATTTTGGTTTCCTGAAGCTCATCAAAACATCCTGTTGATCTCTTTGGTCATTTTGGTTTCCTGAAGCTCATTCTGTAGTATAGGAGTGGACAAACTTTTTCTGTAAAAGTCCATATAGCAAATATGTTTGGCTTTGTAGGCCATATGATCTCTTGTTAAGTACTCAATTGTAGCCTGGTAGTAAGAAACACCCAATCAGAACAGGAAGAAAAAAGAATAAAAAAAGGAGGATAGTGTAAGGAGCCTCTAGGACAACTTCATGTATACTACCATTTGCATCATGGGGGTGCCAAAAAGAAAAGAGAGAGAGAAGGAATTTGGGAAAATAATGACAGAAAACTTGCCTAACTTGGTGAAGGAAATGGACATACAAGTCTAGAGAGCACAGAAAGTCCCAAGCAAGATTACCCCAAAGGGGCCCACACCAAGACACATCTTAATTAAAATGGCAAAGGTTAAATACAAAGAGAAAATCTTAAAAGCAACAAGAAAAAAATCAAGGGAGTTCCCATAAGACTGTCAGCTGATTTCTCAATGGAAATTTTATAGGCTAGAAGGGATTGGCAAGAAATATTCAAAGTGATGGAAAGGATCCACAACCAATACTACTCTACCTAGGAAAGCTATCATTTAGGATAGATAAAGAGCTTCCCAGACAAGAAAAAGCTAAAGCAGTTCATCACCACCAAACCAGTATTGTATAAAATATTAAAGGGTCTTCTTTAAGAAGATCAAAACTATGAACAATAAAATGACAACACATACATATCTACCAAAAATTAAATGTATAAATAAGTAAACAAGCAGAGCAGAAACAGATTCATATAGACATAGAACAATTTTGAGAGTTACCAGGTGATAGGAGGGTTGGCAGGATGGGTGAAAAGGTAACAGATTAAGAAGCACAAATTGCCATAGTGGGGTGTGCAGCAGCATCCTGCACACCGAAAGATTGTGGTTTGACATAACTAGATTGTGGGTTCTATAACTGGTCGGGGTGCGTGCAGGAGGCAATAAAAAGATGTTTCTCACATCCATGTTGGTTTGTTTCTGTTTCTCTCTCTCTCTCTCCCCTTCCTCTCTTTTTCTCTCTCTCACAGTTCCTCTCTCTCTAAAATCAATAAATGTATCGAGTGAGGATTTTTTTAAAAAGTACAAAGTGGTTGTTACAGAATAGTCATGGGAATGTAAAGTACAGCATAAGGAATATAGTCAATTATATTCTAATAACTATTCATGGTGTCAGATGAGTGCAAAATTTATCAGGATGATGGCTTAGTAAGTTATGTAATGTCCAATCAGTAGGGTGTGTACCTCATCTATAATTTAAAAAGTAAAAATAATTTAAAATGAAAAAAAAAGAATATCTGCATGTTGAAATGAGAATACCTGAATGTTCAAAAGATAACATACAAATGACAGTAACATTCCTAGTGTGGTAATGAGTAAATACCACATTTGGCTGGATCTTTATCCCAGATGAGGTACAAGGTATAGGGGTTAGCACATCCACCACTACTGTTTGACATTCTACTGGAGGTCTCAGGCTGTGCAGCGTGACTATGCACAATTAGAGAAAACTGAAGTACAAATCCTGATTCATTTTCCTCAAGACTGACTGTGGGGCATCCATAAAGGGAGGAGGAGAATAACCCAATAAGAGAGTACCATCAGCCTCCAACCCCCTAAATTTACAGGAGTCATTTCTTTAAGAGCTAGTCAGCTCATTGTAAAGTAAGAACCCAATTTATGGGACTCATTAGAAAAAGAACATTAAGGAATTTGACTGTTATGGAGGATGGGTAGTGAGATAGGGGACAGATTTTATTTTTAAATTATAAACTTATAAAACATAGTTTTTTCATTTGTTTGGGAAGCTAGTTGCAAGGTCAGTTGAAATCTAATGATACACAAACTATTTTTTAAATATTTTTAAGAGATTTTAATTTATTTATCTTTAGAGGGGAAGGCCTGCAACCCAGGCATGTGCCCTGACTGGGAACTGAACTGAGATCCTCTGGTTTGTAGGCCTATGCTCAATCCACTGAGCTATACCAGCCAAGGCCGATACACAAACTATTTAACTTATGGTACATTCTGTATATACAGTCACTGAGTTTAACCTAAGGAATCTGTGTCCTTCTTTTTTAATATTACCAATATCTGGATTTCATTCAGTCTAATGTATACTTTGTATTAAGTTTCTACTTGGCACAATATACTCAAGTACTATTATTACTTCCAGATGATAGCCAGGTCCAATATTTAGTTAGAAAAATAAAGTAGAGGTAACTTTCCCAGTTGTAACCATTGGCAGAAGTCAGGTTTTCTAATTGAGGAATACAGATCAATATAAAACCTTGTTTTTCATGCAGAAGGAGTGAACACTGCAGCAAGAGAATACTTTGTATATCTAATATTTGGTCATAAAATGATTTTCATTTCTATTTTCCAGCTGTTACTATGTCAAAATATGGTTAATTTCTCTCATTAAATGTTTTGGATTTCTGAGATATTTAGGGCAAAGAAGAAGATTGGGGTATACACCAATTTAATAAATAAACATTTAAATAAATAAACCATAAATGTTTGAATACCTGCAGTTTTGGGATAAGGTTTTCATGCTTATTCAAAATTCTAGTTACTATATTCTATATTAAATTTAGAAATGTCCTTTCTATTTTAGAAGGTTAAGGTTTGTTAGTGTTCACCATTTTTCTAGTGCATATCTGATTCCTTCATTTCCCTGTAATTAACACTAACACATATTTCCACCTCTATTTCAATTTCTAATTGATTGTAAAGAAGAACGAGGGTGTGCAATAAGCTTCAAGATACAGATACTAAAAACAGATGAGTTAACATAAACCTGTGTGGGCTGTTAAGTGGGTTTTTTTTCCTTTGGGAAATGTAGATGCAATAACATGTCCAGCTGAAAAATTCATTCTAGTTCCTAGTGTTTAGAATGCAAATGAAATATCCGTTTTTTTCTGTGTTTGTAGGTGTTATCAAAGAAAACAGAAAGAAGTTTCTATGATTAGTTCCACAGATTTTCTTTATCCCATAAAATCTTAGATTGCTTGCACTGCTCAGAATCAAAGAAAAGCAATATAGAGGATCCTCAAAGAAAATGAACTCAATAACATTTTTTGCAATAACACTAAGAAAATTTGAGTTAAATAATAAGTCAGGCTTTGGGATGAATTTTAGCCTCTCTCCTATAAAGAAATTCTAGTTTTAATAGCACATATAGGGGGAATAGGATTGTTTTTAATTAGTAGTTATAAAAAACATACCTTGCCAAAGTTGTGTTCCATTTTTCCTATCAGTAGAACATTTTTTAAAATACTTTGGCAAAATATTGATAATCAGTTCAATGACACTAAAATTTTGGGGGTGAAATTGTTAAAGTTATCACTCAGCTACCTGGCATTTTCAAGAAGTTTATTTTTGCTTTATATTACAACAGTAATAACACTTTAACTTAAAATGTGGGTACAAATTTTAAAGTTTTTCTTTTAGATGTATCTTTTAAGAGAATGAAGTAAGAAACTTCAAATTTAAATTTGGTATATATTGCTAAAATTCTCCTTATATAAACTTGTCATAGGAATTGTTTAGTGACAAAGTTATTTCTTTCTTTTTTACTTCATATAAAACTTTAATATTCCTACTATTATGGATATTAAAAATGAGTTTCTTTCATTTCTCCCTGATTCAATTATTTTTATTGTTTATGAATATGGAAATTAATTGGTACTTTTGGATTGAAAACAAAATTTTTCTAGTTCAATTTTGAAATACACCTTATAACAACTATGAAATGAGATGAACAATTTTATAGATTAAGTTAAAATTTTTAAGATTTAATAATACTTAAATTAGAATAAAGGGATATTAATGTAGATATCTGATGACTCATTTTTTTGTTCATTCCTGTCTATTAATATTTACTACTAGTAGTGAATGAGAATAGTAAGCTGATAAACTGGTGAGAAAGGCTAGAGATCATTTGTTTAGTCCAAATATTAGATATTAAATTTAATTTTAAAACTTTTAAAATGGATCCAGGAAAATATCTGATTATGTATTTTTATATTGCCTTTGAAAATATTTATAAATTTATTTTTTAATTTACTACAAGTAGAAGTCTTTCCAAACCCCCTGTTTAATTTACTGCTTCCTGGAACACATTAAGTTTTCTATACCACCACTGGATGGAATTAAGAGTCATATGATTTGAATAAAGCAGGCTCTACCTCCAGTTGGGAAATTCTTTTTTGTTACCACACCCAATTGCTGTGCTCTAGTACAGCCTACATTATAAAGCTTATTTCAAATACTTAATGGAATGCTAAAAAAGCAGAGGCCATGATTTTCAATTAATTGCTTTGAGCAACTGAGTAATTCCTCATACTACTCAAGACTAGTTTAACCTGTCAACC
Organism: Artibeus jamaicensis; assembly: GCF_021234435.1. NCBI lineage: Eukaryota > Metazoa > Chordata > Mammalia > Chiroptera > Phyllostomidae > Artibeus > Artibeus jamaicensis. The sequence continues at coordinate 613,301 of NW_026521360.1, forward strand.
TGCTACTTTCACCCTTATTTTGGTTATTAATAAGGTTGCAATGAAATGATCTTGACAATAAGATGTAGTAGAATGACCCAATATCTCTAAGTGGGAAACATTTTTTAAAGCTTGCCGGGCATTAAAGAACAAGGAATGTAATAGTACTAATAATAAAAACAACATTTACTTACTTATTTATCACTATTTACAAGGCAATGTATTAAGGCTTACTTTATACTAAAAAATCATTTTATAGATAAACATTTCAGCCATTAGGTTCTAGTTTTTTACAAAGTTAGAGGATCTTCATTTTATTCTAGAATTATACAGTAACATCTTATTTTATACAAAATTTTCAATTATAAGTTTTTTATATTACACCTGCAAAAAATAGAGCAGCAGAACCAGCAGAACATAAATAATCATCTCTACTTAGCATGTCAGTAAAATTAGGATCTGAGAGATTAATTCATTCACCCACAGTTCCTAAATAAGTAGAACAACAGAAACAAGACTAAGACCTAAACCAGTGCTTTTTTCTGAGACTCTGATGTCTCCTCATGTTGGGAACCTTACACCTGGCTTCTAGCTAAAAACACTGCATTGATTACAGGAACCTGTGCGCTCCACGAGCCAATCGGCTACAGGTACATGAGGTGTGCATGCGCTCCACAAGCCAATCAGCTACAGGCACATGAGGTGTCCACGAGTACCAGTTGCACCCAAGTAATCAATAAGTGGGCCCTTCTTTGTCTCAAGCTAGCCAATAGCAAGCAACCTAATCTCCTTCCTCTCCCTCCCCCCCTATATATATACCCAGTTTGGAAAAATAAAGTTTGCAGCTTGATCAGAATCTTTTGTCTTGCTGCCATTCTTCGCGCCTTTTGTCCCCCCAACTCATTTGTTCTAGGTAGGTGGTCGAGCCCCAGTTGACTGCTACGCGGGCCGGAGCAAGTGGCACCCAACGTGGGGGCCCCGATAGCTGCCGGAACAAAGCGCCGTCCCCGCCGGTGACTTCCCCCGCACAGATTGGATCGCCGCGACTACTCGACCGCGAGACAGATCCAGGAGCCCCTCCCCTCGACGGCGAACTCGGCCAGGTAAGGCCCCCAATCATGGGACAAGCATGTTCACAAAATGATATTTTTATAAGTCAATTAAAGCAAACTCTCAAGGTACGAGGAACTCGAGTTAAGAAAAAGGATTTAGTTTTATTTTTTGACTTTATATTCAAAATGTGCCCCTGGTTCCCCCAAGAGGGGACGATTGACCCGCAGTGTTGGAACCGGGTCGGAGATTACCTTAATGACTATTATCGAGTCTCTGGCCCCGAGACCGTCCCTATCACCGCCTTCAGTTATTTTAATCTTATTAAAGAAATCTTAGTCACTCATGGGCATTCTCCGGATGTCCAGAGCCTCTGTAAAGAGGGACAAGAAGTTCTAAAAAATCAATCCTGGTCCCCCTCGAGGGCCCCTTCAGCCCAAAATCTCTGTAAAGAGGGACAAGAAATTTCAAAGAATCAATCTCGGCCCCCTTCGAGGGCCCCCTCAATTTCTATTAACATAGAGGAAGAGATTAAAAAAAACCCTAACCCTTCCCATAATTCCTCAAATAACCATGTCGACCAATTAAACCCAGCAGAAGAGGCCGAACTCGAAAAAGAGGCAGCTTCTTACAATAACCTTGACTGGCCTCCTCTCTCTTCTGCCCCCTTACTTAAAGATCTCCCAGCTTTTCGGCCGCCCCCCTATGCACCCTCAAACCTACCGCTGCGGCCACCCATATTCTAGCCCCCATTCTAAACAACCCCGAGCCACCAACAATCCACCAAAAACCCCTTCTTCAAAAAACCTCCATTCAAGAAGCCTTAATTCTCATTCGAGAAATCAAGGCCGTGGCTAAAGAATTCACTGACTTGACCGTATCCACCCCCACTGAATTACTAGCTTTCCCCAAACCGCGGGGAGTAGACCTAGATACCCAGACTGCTGACATTTTAATAGCCACACATCAAGCTCTTAACATATCTAACCCTCACCTAGCCGAGGATTGCTGGTTATGTATGAGCCTAGGCACCCCCATGCCTTTAGCTATTCCTGTCAATATATCCACCCTTAATAAATCACAGCTACAATGTAACCCTAGTTTACCTCTTAGGGTCCAACCTACAATATTCCCACCCTCCCTGTGCTTACAAGGCATAGCTCAAAATAATAGCTTCGACATTCCCGTCGGCTTTATAGAATTTACTAGTTGTAGCAGCATAACCAATTATAGTAACCCCCTTTGCCCAGGTCATGGACAAATTCTCGTTTGTGGAAACAACTTGGCCTTTTCAGCCTTGCCCGCTAACTGGACTGGGCTATGTGTCTTGGCTACCTCACTACCAGATATAGATGTTCTCCCCAGAGACGAGCCCGTCCCCATTCCCAGCTTAGACCATATTGTGGGGCGACAAAAAAGAGCATTAACATTCATACCCTTATTAGTTGGATTAGGCGTCTCTGGAGCAGTTGCCACAGGGACTGCAGGATTGGGAGTCGCAGTCCATTCATACACAAAGCTCTCTAAACAACTAATTGATGATGTCCAGGCTCTGTCCAGTACCATTAGTGACATCCAAGACCAAGTATACTCCCTAGCAGAAGTTGTCCTTCAAAACAGACAAGGTCTAGATTTACTTACTGCAGAACAGGGAGGTATCTGTTTGGCTTTACAGGAACACTGCTGCTTCTATGCCAACAAACCGGGCATCGTCCGAGACAAGATAAAACAGTTACAAGAAGACTTAGAAAAAAGAAGAAAGGAACTTTCCGAACACCCCCTTTGGGGTGGACTCAACGGAATTCTCCCCTATCTCCTTTCCCTCTTAGGACCTTTAGTTTCTATCACCCTCATCCTCTCCTTTGCCCCTGGATTCTTAGACGTATAACCAACTTAGTCAAAGACCAACTTAACAGTGTACTAGGAAGACCTATTCAGGTGCACTATCAACAATTAGAAATGCTGGAACATGGAGTGGACTCTGAGCCGTACAGCCGCTGGGGTGCTAGCCCACGATTCCTGCCAGGTTCCCCTCCTGCGGGAGCAGCATAACCCTCGAAGATATGCTTCACAGCCAAGTAGCTGTGATAGACACCGCTGGGTGCAAGGCAAAGCACTGCAAGGAGAGGCCTGTACATACGGCCACTTCGAGTCTCCTGAGAGGTAAGCTGACTTGCAAAGAGGTTGGTACCCAACTCCTCTCCTCCCAAAAGGTACCCTAAAGCTCAGAATGGGCCCAGGAGGAGTCAGGCCTCTGCCTCCCCCAGCCGGTTAAAGTCTACCCTATCTACATTCTCCTCGCTCTCAAAGTAATAAAAAGGGGAGGAGATGTTGGAAACCTTACACCTGGCTTCTAGCTAAAAACACTGCATTGATTACAGGAACCTGTGCACTCCACGAGCCAATCGGCTACAGGTACATGAGGTGTGCATGCGCTCCACAAGCCAATCAGCTACAGGCACATGAGGTGTCCACGAGTACCAGTTGCACCCAAGTAATCAATAAGCGGGCCCTTCTTTGTCTCAAGCTAGCCAATAGCAAGCAACCTAATCTCCTTCCTCTCCCTCCCCCCCTATATATATATATATACCCAGTTCGGAAAAATAAAGTTTGCAGCTTGATCAGAATCTTTTGTCTTGCTGCCATTCTTCGCGCCTCTTGTCCCCCCAACTCATTTGTTCTAGGTAGGTGGTCGAGCCCCAGTTGACTTCTCCGCAGGCCGGAGCATCCTCATACCAATTCCACATGCTTCTGAATAGGTTCAGATGGCCCAGTGCTTATTCAACAAGTCAAAGACCAGGTGCTGACTACTGGGAAGTGATCATATATCAGGTTTGCCTGGCACAGTTATAGGACTCACCTATGACCCCAGCACCTATCCTTTCAATTCTCAGAAGCATGCTGGTGTGGACAGATATGGTTTCTGCACACAAAGAGTTTATAATCTAGTAGAACAAACAATACATATCCAATAAGAAAGACAATACGTGGTAGAGAATGGTAAATTCATTAAAAGACAAGAAAACTCGGGCACTTGATGTGAAGAATGAGGGAATCAGGAAAGGCTTCATTAAAAAGGTCAGCAGTTGAGGGAAAGATCATTAGGATTTGGAAAAGTAGCATGGGGGAACAAACATTTAAGTGTATAAGAAAACACCTTTCTCACTGGTCTATAAAAGGTTCTGTGCTCACCAGAGAATGATGATGAGAATATACACAACCAGTGCTCATCCAAAAGGGTCTCTTCTCTACCTCTTAAGACCTACAACAACTAGATCTCAATTGTATACTTCTTCAGTATCCTCGTAACACTTAAAGTCATGCATTCACTCTACAAATGCCAGCCAAGTACTCCACAGTGTCAGGCACTGTCCTAAGTCCAGTGATACAATGATGGGCAAGACAGAGGTATATCACCAAACTCCCTTAGTTGACAAACCAACCAGAAGACACGATACAACAAGCAATTGAAGTCACAATATAGCATGCGTACTATGAAAGTACTATAGGAAACTGATCATGGTAATTGGAATAAAGCATAACCAGAAACTGTGTTAGCCAGCTCAATAAAATGTATTAGAATGGCACTTCGGTATGTAAAGTGCCAATAATTCAATCATCAACTGCATAAATAATAAAAGACAAAGGGATTCTTTCTTGACAAAAATTCCTTTTTGTATCAGAGATTTTTTTTTCCACTGAGTTCACACTAAACACTGCTACAATTTTAACATGCTCAGATCACCTGATATTTCTGTCTTTCTCAGAAAGTCCAACCAGGGCCTTCCTGACCTTCCAAATAAATGAGACTTCAGACTGCAATTTTCTCCCTTCATCAAAGTCAAGTCTTGCAACTGATGAGGGGAAAAACCTGTCATTATATATAATAGTTTCATTTTTATCAACTAAGTAAGCATGAACATTAATCTCAGTAAAATTACACTCTTAAAATGTTTTATTAGCCAGCATGACTCCCGTCAAATGTATGCTATCATCACCCTTACATAATCTCTTGAAGTTCTTAAGTTATGGCTAACGTCACCTATACTCCTCTTACCTCCTATGATACTTAAACCATACAAAACAATTGGCAAGCATGGTTTATAATAATAGGCGGTAATTAAAACCAGTAGAGTATAATGGTTAACAGCAAAGACTGTGGAATCTGCCTGAACTCTAGTTCTACCAAAAACTATCTGGTTGGCCTTGGATAAGTTACTTAACCACTCTGTGTCAGTTTCTGTATCTGTGAGGATTAAATGAATTAATATGTTTAAAGCACCTAGGAGAGAGGAGAGCCACAGTAAGCTTCTGCATAAGTGTGAAGGAATTTAGAAGTCACAGTTACACAGTTGTTAGCTGGTGAGGACTCCCCTCCCACCCTCTTGTGTGCAGCTCTTTAATGCATTACAAAAGCCTTGTTCCTTAGATGGTAATACTGCTGTTGACTCCTTAGCCACAACTAAATTAGACCCTTCCTGAGGAGGATGAACAGACCTCTTCCCCATACCTTTCATCTCTTCCTCTCAACTGCTCCTTTTTCTGAGTCTAAAATCCTGTTTGCTTGCATACTTGCTGACACTTCCATTATAGACTAAAGTGCATACAAGAGCCCTTCCAAAAAAAAAAGACATTCTTCTCAAAGAAGTAAAGATGTTAAACAGACAGAAATTTCAAATGTCTACCACAATATAGTTGGCCCTCTAAATCTGTGGTTTTATATTCGCAGATTCAACCAACCTCAGGTCAAAAATATTAAAACAAAAAACAAAAAAAAAACAAAGAAAATCCCAGAAAGTTCCAAAAGCAAAACTTGAATTTGCCATGTACCAGGCACTACCCTGACTCCATCCACGCAAGTGAAATTATGTGTAGGTATACCCTGCTGTAGTCTATATGCAAATATAGGTGTATGCAAATACTACACTGGTTTATATAAGGGACTTGAGCATCCTCAGATTTTGGCATGTGCAAGAGGGACTGGGTCCTGGAACCAATCCCCTCAGATGTCAAGAGACAACTGTACAAATGGACAGCTACTCAGTATCCTCTGGTAACAGAAATTACAGCGTGAGTAAGCACAGATAATGTTGGAAAACAGGCAGAAATGAAGTTATTATGAATACCACCTTGATGAATACAGGCTTTACAGACAACAGTAAGCCACTGAAGAATTCTGAAATATTTCAGGAAAATCAGTCTGGCAACAGTACTGAGATGGATCCAAGGAGAAAAGACTGAGGAAAAACAGTGGTCTGGGTGAAAAGGAGCAGATGAGGAAGTAATATAATAACAGCAATGGGAATTTAGCAGAGAGAAGAGTGGTGAGAAAAGCTGCAGTAATACTAATAGTAAAGCTACCAATGCATTTAGGGAGAATGATTAAAATAAAGTGCAAGGGAGGAATATAGTAAAAGATGACAACAAGATTTGCAGACCAGAAAACTTCATTAAAACACAAAGTCAAAAAGCAGGTTTGATGACAAGGTTAAGTTTCATTTTGCAAATCAGTGACTTGTCAGCAGGACAACCAGGGTGACACGCCCACAGAAGACATTCTTACATGAACCTAAAAATGTCTTAAGCAAAGCAGACACCAAACCATAATAAATACAATTTCTTGGGATAAACTACTCTGTACTTAAAACCATAAAAAGCTCTTATCACATTTACTATATAATCTCAACTATCATATATTGTGAAGAACTTCTGACATATTTTAAATAGTTTACTCATGTTATTATTACCTTAAACACACTTCCAAAATAAATGGTATTTTGGAGTACTACTGCTCATGTTACAAATGTCTGTGGTTTAGAATGTGTTTCAGTTTTAAAAGCTCAATTTTGACAGTGTAGTTACTCTGCTTGATTGACCAAAGACTTCAACTCTGATTTACTAATTTTTAATTATTTTAATAATTTTAAGTTATTTAATTACAAATAAACTTCAAATGTCTTTTTGCATTTTTGGCTGCAATATCCACACTTGAATTTTAATAGAGAATATTAGAAGTCAGGAAAAAATATACAAAGACCAAATCCATGATCTGGGATGATATGCCAAGTCATTTTCACAATATACTAAGGTCTCCTCACCATACCAATCAGAAAACAGTGCTCTAGTGATACAATATTAATCAGCCACAAGCAACTTTCAACTATCATAAGAGGAGGATAAATTCTAGTGAAGACATACCAAGAAATAAAAGGCCAACAACTCATGAAATGCAACTCATTAAAAACACATACTTCTGGTCCTTTCTGCTCTAGGCCCCAATGGCTGCTGTTGACATGGACAAGTTTATGAAAACCAGGAAGGTGGTGCTGCTCCTGGCTGGACTAGACACTACTCCAGACCCAAAGCAGTCATCATGAGGAACATTGATGATGGTACATCAGAACCACCTCTATAGGCATGATCTGGTGGCTGGAATTGACCACTATCCCCACAAAGTGACAGCTGCCATGGACAAGAAAGAAATCACCAAGAGGTCTAAGATCAAGTCTTTTGTGAAAGTTTATTACTACAATCACCTCATGCTCACAAGGTGCTCTGTGGATATCTTGGACAAAACCGTCATCAACAAAGACATCTTCAGAGATCCTGCTCTGAAATGCAAGGTCCAACAAGAGGCCAAGGTCAAGTGTGAAGAGAGGAATAAGATCAGCAAGAACAAATGGTTGTTCCAGAAGCTGTGGTTTTAGATCTTTTTTTGTTTCAGTCATTAAAAATTGAGGCAATTAAAAAAATACATACTCTGTCTTCTTTAGGTTACCTATACTGAAGCCCTAAAGTAAGTCAATATTGTTGTCCACTCTAGCAAAGAATTTTCAAATTAACAAGTAAATTGATTTTAGGGTTTGTTTGTTTGTTTGTTTGTTTTTAAATGCAAGGACAGCACAGAAATGATCTTAGGCTGAAAATGTACAATTTTATAGGTTTAAAATAAGAACCTTAGAGTAATAAGAGACAATAAAAAACTATAATTATTGTTGGTAGTATTAAATCATGATATAAATGCAAAATAATTGCTTTAAACTTACTCATCTGTATATTTCTAAATAAAATAGAAAAAAGTTCTTTAAAATAATCTCTCTCATAAAATAATATCTCTATTGAGACATTGTTCCAGCTAAGATGGAGGCATAGGTAGATATATTTTGTCTCCTCACACAACCAAAAGAATAAGAACAAATTTAAAACAAAAAATATCCAGAACTGTCTGAAAATCAAACTGTATAGATGTCTGACAATCAAGGAATTAAAGAAGAAATATTCATCCAGACCAACAGAAGGGGTGGAAATGAACAGCCAAGATGGAGAGGACTGAAAGCAAGGCTGCAGCTGGAGGGCCAAAGGGGCAAAGTGGTAAGGTGGCAGACCACACCAGTGAGGCAGGGCTAGCTGAATGGGAAACTAAAGACTTAAGCTAGATATAAACTACTTCAGGGGTTGCCATGGTGGGAAAAACTCCCAGTCTTATACAAAAGTTTGTTGAAAAGTGGGGCTAGAGCAGAGCAAGTGAGCCATATTGTTCCCCCTCAGACTCCTCCCCAACAAACAACACCACAATGCAGCAAAGAGGGTCACCCCACACTGGTGAATGCCCAAGGCCCTGCCCTCTACAACATAACAGGTGTGCCAAGACAAAGCAATAGGACCCAAATAAAACAACATATCAAAACTCTAGAAACTAAAGAGCTAAGTGATGAAGTGATAGCCAACCTGTCTGATGCAGAGTTTAAAACACTGGTAGTCAAGATGCTCACAGAACTGATTGAGCTCAGTCACAAACTAAAGGAACAACTGAAGTTTACCCAAAGTGAAATAAAGCAAAATATACAGGGAACCAACAGTAAAGGGAAGTAAACTGGGACTGACATCAATAATCTAGAACAAAAGGGAAAAATAAACATCCGACTGGAACTGAATGAACAAACAAGAATTCAAAAAAATGAGGAAAGGCCTAGGAACCCCCTGGACTACTTTAAGTGTTCCAACATCTGAATCATAGGGGTGCCAGAAGGAGAAGAGGAAGAGCAAGAAGTTGAAAACTTATCTGAAAAAATAATGAAGAACTTCCCCAATCTGGCAAAGGAAATAGACTTCCAGAAAGTCCAGGAAGCAGAGCAAGTCCCAAAGAAATTGAGCCCAAAGAAGAACACACCAAGACACATCATAATTACATTACCTAAGATTAAAGATAAGGAGAAAATCTTAAAAGCAGCAAAAAAAAAAGAGAGAGAGAATCTTAGAAGCAGCAAGAAAAAAGGGCACTCATACAAAGGAGTACCCATAAGACTATCAGCTGATTCCTCAGAAGAAACTTACAGGCAACAAGGGGCTGAAAAGAAGTATTTGAAGCCATGAAAGGCAAGGACCTACATGCAAGATTACTCTATCCAGTAAAGCTGTCATTTACAATGGGAGGGCAGATAAAGTGCTTCCCAGATAAGGTCAAGTTCAAGGACTTCATCATTACCAAGACATTAGTATATGAAATATTAAAGGGACTTATCTAATAAATAGAAAATCAAAACTATGAACAGTAAAATGACAAAAAAACTCACAACTATCAACAACTGAACCTAAAAAAACAAAAACAAACTAAGCAAACAACTAGAACAGGAACAGATTCACAGAAATGGAGATCACAAGGATAGTTATCAGTAGGAAGGGTGGGGTGAGGGGAGGGACAGGGAATAAGAAGTATAATTGGTAGGCATACAATAGACGGGGGGAGGTTAAAAATGGTATAGGAAATAAAGAAGCCAAAGAACTTATATGTACATGAGCATAAAGGGGGAGGATTGGGATCATTGTAATAGCATAATCAATAAAATACACTTAGAATATAAATAAATAAAAAGTAACAAAATGACTGCAAAAAAAAAGAGAGAGTTGGAGGTGGTAGGAGAATAACTTGTCATATTAATTAGGATAGTCAGTTAAGTATCTTTAAGAGAATGACTTTGACTAATGGCCTAAAAAAGCTACTGCAAATCTGAAGATACAGTATTTTAGACAAAGAAACTAGCAAATGAAAGGGCCTTGAGGTTGTAAGCATACCTTATCTCCAGAAAGAGCTAAAACACAGGAAATGAGAAAAAGAGTAAAATAATTTGGTCAGAAGCAGGACAAAGGAGTTGAAGGACTTTGGTTCTGACAATGAATGAAACAAAAAGCTATTAAATATGTCTTGTTGTCTGGTTTTTCACAGAGAAATCCTGATACCTGACTTACAGGTTGACAGATTTTGAGAATCTGGGTTTTGAGAATATCTATGAAGGAGATAAAAATAAACTCTTGGAGACCAAATATGAGGCAAACATGATGAAGAGGAGAGATACTGGTGATTGGGATAAATGGCAGCACTGGTAGTGGTGAGAAGTGGTCGGATTCTAAATTTATTTTGAAGGTAGAGCCAGGAAATTTAATTGCCCGCCTGGTACCGAGCAAGAGGCAACTGAATGAAGCTTCTCTCACACATCAATGTTTCCTTCCCTCTTCCTCCCTCCCTTCCCTCTCTTTAAAAATAAATAAACAAAATCTTTTTTAAAAACTGAAATGTCCTTTCCCTTCTGTATCTCATTTTTCTCTATCGTCTTCTCCATCTAAATATTACCTATCTTCAAGGCCTAGTTCAAATGCCACCTTCTTCATTATAGTTTTCTAGACACTCCTCCTCCATCAAAATTAATCACTTCACCATCTGACTTCCAAAAGATCATTTATGACTCTCTTATGAGTTAAACTCTTCTCTGTTGTATCTCCTTCTTATAAAGTTCTTCAGGTAGTGAACCTGCTTCATCTTTGTATTCATCAGTATCTACCACATCAAAAGATATACGCCAATCAAATTAGATAAACTCTATGTTCCTCCTGGCTCAATAAGTCCATAATTTTCCTCTCTATGTATACTTTACACCTCTAATAATGCCACAATTATGAAACTCAGATTTATGTGTATAAGGGCACAAAGTTTTTATGAGAGGAGAAAATTTCTGGGGAGGAAACAAATAGCTATACAAATACAAATACTCTTCTTCACTAATCCTTTCATACACCTCTTATTTGAAGTTTGACAATTTTCTCTCCAGCTGTACCCAACCCCCAACATACCTGAATTAACCACTACCTGCATACAACCCTATTCCAATTATACTTTGATTATTACGATTATCATACTGCTCTATACTTATGTGGTATAATAAACATATTGTGGAAGAGTCAGCCAGCTCACAACTTTCCTGAACTTCCCTTTTCGCAACCACGGCAAAAGACCACTCAACTGTAGTCCTTTTGAATAATTTGATCTTGACCCCTGAATACTTATGACTGTACCAAAAAGCAGCTACTCCCAACTAGATCTATGGCAGTTCCTTTCCTAAGAATGGGGAGAGTAAAAAAGAAACCTTCCTCTATTCAAGATGCCAGCCCTAAAGCCCATAACCTAAGGGGATATAGATTTGGTCTGCATGTTCCACAGGTCCATGCAAGCAGAGAAGTGGAGGAAGTAGTAAACAGGGTTACAAAAAGATTTCTAAGAATAAAGCATAAACACAAAGAGAAATAAAACCTGCCATTCTCTACTTCCAATACTTTCCTCAAGCCCACCAATCTTCTCATTTTTGGATTCTTCCAAGTGCCCCTGCATAATATTCAGATACTTCTAGCTGCCCAACAACATCATTAAAGCAACTCACAGCTCTGATTCTCTAACAGTAATGGTTAATGCTTTAAGCCCTAGGTTTCTAAGCTTTTCAACTGAATATTAAAAAGTGAGGGTTCTTTAAGTCCCCAAATCCAATAAAATGGACAGTCACAGAAGGAATCAAAACCCAATATCCATAAATAAGTTCCTGGAAAAGCAAAATCAGTGCCCTACTTTATTTTTAACTGAGTACCTCTGGGTCTAGCACAATGGGATAGGAAAGCTTTTCAATAAATGTCTACTAAAGTACAAAATATTGTTAACCCATTAAATGCCCCTATTCCCCCTACCTTCAACACACACTCCGCCAACACTTTTAGACAGAAACTCTTCTAAAAATATATCTCCTAATTCTGGATTTCTCTACCATTCTCTCAGATCTGCCTCAGTCAGCTTGGTCCTTAGGCCAGTTATCCTCATGGTCACAACATGGCTGCCAGCAGCACCAAGCCCTGTCATTCACCAAAGACCTAGGCAGAGGGAGGGAAAGAGAAACCTTGAGCACAAATGCCTGTCTCTCTTAAAAATGAGAACGTTTACCTCCAAAAAACCTCTCATCATGTTTCACTGGCATGAACTGGCTTCACTGATTCATCCCTGAGTCAATTATTGTCAGGAAAGATAAGATGAACATAACTGGCATAAGTAAATCATCTATGGTGGGAAAGATGTTGGAGAGGTAAACTATGCCCTGGAATGTAAGCATATGTGTGTCTACAATAGTTTATTTATGTGGTATAACCATCACCTGCTAGCCAGACAGAAAGCTAAAGAAGCAAATCAGTAATTAACACTGGTGGAAAGATAATGAGAGGTATTTAAAAGTGGCCACCTTAAAAAGAAATACCATTTCTTCCCTTTGTAGTCACACCTACCCACTAACAGCTCTTAGGATTTGAAGGGTCAGAGGTTCCCATGGGCTGTCTTACTAGAGTGTTTTTCAAAACTAAGTAACCCAAGTTTAGGAAAATAAACCATTGTGGGAAGAGGAATGATTCTTGATATTAATAAGGGTGCAGTTTACTAAAAAGTAGATGATTTGCAAAGCATAAATTAGAAGATAGTGCCCTGACTGGTGTGGCTCAGTGGGTTGGGCATCATCCCACAAACCAAAAGGGCATTGGTTCAATTCCCAGTCAGGGAACATGCCTAGGTTTCAGGCCAGGACCCAGGTTGGGGGCAAACAAGAGCCAATCAGTTGTTTCTCTCACACATTGACGTTTCTCTTTCTCCTTCTCTTCCCCTTCCTCTAAAAATAAATAAGTAAAATCTTTAAAAATTTTTAAAAATTAGTCCTGACTGGTGTGGCTCAGTGGACTGAGTGCTGACTGCAAACCAATGGGTCACAGGTTCAATTCCCAATCAGGGCACATGCCTGGGTTGCAGACCAGATCCTCAGTGGGGGGCACGTGAGAGACATCTACACACTGATGTTTCTCTACCTCTCTCCCTTCCTTCCCCTCTGTCGAAAAGAAAGGAAAGAAAGAGAAAGGAAGGAAGGAAGGGAAAGAAAGAAAGATAAGAAGGAAGGAAGGAAGGGAAAGGAAGGAAGGAAGGAAGGAAGGAAGGAAGGAAGGAAGGAAGGAAGGAAGGAAGGAAGGAAGGAAGGAAGGAAGGAAGGAAGGAAGGAAAGAAAATTTAAAAAACTAGACAATAGCTTTATTTCCACAAAGACATGTTTTCCTAAAAAACAGTAGGACAAAATTAAGGAGTTAGGACTCTCCACATGCTGACCAGTAGGATACTTGAATTTCTTCTACAGCACAATTTCTTGTCATATTTAGTATATAGTTTAAATTTTTATACTCCGCCTCAGCTGGTGTAGCTCAGTGGATTGAGCACAGGCCTGTGAACCAAAGGATCTCTGTTTGATTCCCAGTCAGGGCACATGCCTGGGTTGCAGGCCAGTTCCCAGCAGGGGACACATGAGAGGCAATCATACATTGATGTTTCTCTCCCTCTCTCCTTCCCTTCCCCTGTAAAGATAAATAAATTTTAAAAAAATTTTTATACTCCTATTAGCATAACTACATTTAATCACATAATTCTTCAGTCTGATATGCATTCTTGTTATATAGTAATAAAGAAGTATATCACATCATGTCACTACATGCTTAAAATCTTCTCCCAGCCACCCCAAAACTGCTTATATTAAAATCCCAATTTCTTACAGTGGCCCTAACTGATCTTCAATGAACCTATCTTTCCAATCTCATCCTCTAACACCTCCTCATTCATTATTCTCTGGCCACACCAGCTTCTCTCTCTGGATCCAATATGCTAATCTCATTTCTGCCTCAGAACATTTACACCTGCTATTCCCTCTGCAGGGAGAGAGCTTACCCCAGAGCTTCACATGCTGGCTGCTCCTTCTCATCTTTCAGTTATTACAGTTCAAATGTCACAACCTTTTCTGCATCCCAGCACCACTCACAACCCTCACCACACACATCCGCACCCACCCCAGCCAGACACACACACACCATGGGCCATGACCCTTCTACAGATGATTGCCTTTTGGGTCAGACACTAATCCCTGATCCAATCATTTGTCAATAGAATGACAGGATCACATGATAAAGAAAGCTTGGTAATTTAAACAATAGGAACTGAATGCGATAAGGCAAGAAGCAAGAATCTAAGTAACAAGTCAAGTATTAGTGACCAAACTGAGCTGAAAACATAGAAATGATTAACACAACAAGTCTACCACAATCTGTTTCCTAAAAGATCACGACAGTATTTAAAGCCAGAAAAGTAAATTATTACCACAATACAAGCATTACCTGTAGGTTTTCATCTTCTTTCCATAAAATACAGATTTCAACTGTTTTCCTTATTCCTTAAAAACGTATCAAGCCTAACCACATGACATAGAAGTCACTTTGTACACCTCTAAGAGAATGCAACCTGGAGATATTATTAATCAGTATATAAATTATATTTACTAATAATATCAGCTATTACAGAAACAATAATTATTGCTTTAGACTACTTTAAGGCATAAATATTTAACTTTGTTATTATCCTGTAAAATTTGAGATAAAAAAGACCATTCAAACAAAAAATTAACAGCAAATAGAATGGGGTTAAATCTTGTGTCTATATTATTTTCTAAATAGGGATAAAACAGGATTCAAAGAAAGAAAAATATTCTAGAAACCAGTAATTATGTATCTGGGGTGGCAGGACACCTACCAATTGCCCAGAAGATGCTGCCTGAACCTCCCATCCATCTAAATCTGGGGTGTCATAGAAAATTCTGTGTCAGCAATCAAAACCAGTGCTGCAGCACAAGTATAGTAGTCCACTTCCAAATTCTTAAAAACCCACTTGGGGTTTGTCAGTAGGAGGTAAATTAAAGCCTTATGTATTGAGAAGCAAATAATTTGAAAAATGCACAGGGGCAATGAACCCTGAAGTTATCGGGCACCAAAATGACTATGAATGTGTTCTGAATAGTTTAGCTAAAAGATCTAAGTTTTCTGTTTTTCAACTATTTGCTAAAAATGTGTAAGAACTGCTTAATGTGGCCCTTGTGTTTAAGATGCTACTTTTCAACTGTATGTAAAACTAAGGTTAATTTACTCAAGCATCTTCTCTAGTTTTTAAGTTGAAATAAAATCTACACAACATCCAAGTAACTGAACAGGACAGAGTTTCTGAATCAAATTAAATAACCCAATGATTTTCTGGTAGCAAAAAATGCATTACTATGTATAACACTTATCATATATTTATAAGTGGAAAACATAAAAGAAAATCTGAATTAAATTGTAGTCTAGTCATATTAAAAACCTAATCTGAGAAATGTTGCTACAACTCCTAACCACTTTTAAAACAAAATTCTACCTCTAATATACAGTTCTATTCAAATACAAAAAGGAGAAAATCCAACTTTATATTATTGATTAGCTTTTTTGCAAAAAAACAAACAGAACAAAAAGAACACTCCTTCACAGTTGAATTTTTAAAGACACACTTTCTATAAAGAAACTACTTGGTGTCCTGCAGAAATTTTCAGTAACAAGAAAAGTTAAAATGTAATCAGTATGACAGTAATATTTTCTTTGGTTTTTTTTAGTTCTGAGAATGCTTGAAGTCTTGAGTTATTTTTACATGCTCTTCTTGAAACAACTGATTTCTTTATTCTTATGTTTTATATCTTAAAATGGTTTGAAAATGGTAAAAACAGAAAAAAATCAATTTTCTTTTTCAACAGGGGGCCCAAGCAAGGCTTCCTTTGCCAAGATTCAAACAGATATTCTCACATACATCTTGAGTATGTATTAGGGAATATCATTTAAAGCTCATATTTATATTTCTTCAATTTTTTAACAAAAACAACTTTAAGATGTTTACTAAACAAATAATAGATTTGAGAAACAGATGAAATATATGCTGCCTTATCTGACCCTAAGTGTACTAGACCAAGTATCACTAAAACTATATAGTTAAGTGCTCATTCTATTAGAGGTAATTTGCCAATAATTGAAAAAAGCCTAAAAAATTAACAAATGAATACTATCTGACACTGAAAAGCTGGCAATGGTTATAAAAGCTTTAACCTTCTAAAACCATAATCAGAACTCCTGACCATTAATCAACTTTTTAACACTTCCCATCTGTATAAGTGCTCAAGGTAGTACTGTCACTTGACAAGTTGCTTAGCATTGCAAAATTTGATAATTCATGTCTTACTGAATTTTTACTGACTTGGAAGAAAATAAAACACCAATTAAAAGCAGATGTCACCTCTAATTCTAACTGGCTGACAAACTTCTAAATTTTTTACCAAATGGAGTGACACAATGCAAGTAGATGACAGTTTGGACAGTTAAATATTCAAAGTCACTGATATCCCCCACAAATTTGCAAGTGATTGTCCAGAACTTAATCCCATGAGGCTTTTACCTGGCAAGCATCCAAAAGGAATAGTTTCAAGTAGTCATCTAGAAGGTAAATGTATTGTTACACTTTTGCAAAGACTACAAACACTGGTCAGAACATTACTAAACTAATACTCTCTAGATTTGTATCTTTATCTTTATAAACATAAAAAAAATCCAAAACAATATTGCTCCTCTATTAAAACTCTAGCTAACAAAAAGTAATATTCAGACATAATAAACTATGCTTAACTTGCCTTCATTTTTAGATGATCTAAGAGCTAAATCACAACCAACTGAATTTAGCATAAAATAATAATCTAACTTGAATATTGGTATTTTTCAGCATCTTTAAATACTGTATTGTTGGTCATAAATTCACTCACTTTTGATTCTAGCCATGAATTCTGCACAAAACTTCTTGAATTCAATGTTTTAATATATATCCAAAAAATTAAATAAGTAGACAACAGATGACCTACAAACACACATGATGGCAATGTTGATATCTACTTGCAATAATCCCAAATATCCAAAAATTTGAAAATATACTGAAAAACATATAAAGAATTACATCTTTCATCTTCTAAGGATAGTTAGACTAGCGTTTCCTAACACTACTCCATCTGTGCATGAAGTAACTCATGCACGATAAAATCCTGAGTTCTAAAAATGCCAGCTTTTCTACAAAAAGAAAACTTCTGGATTTTCCCAAATACCTCAGGTTCAAAGACAACATTAACATGAATCTTGTCCCTACATGCAGCAACACTGCCCAAAGATTACCTTTTAATGATCTACGCAAGCTTTCAAAAGCAAGAACAAGCTGGTACCAATCAGGCAAAGAGGGAAAACTGAATCCCAGAAGGAATCATCACAGAGATCCCAATCACAGTAATGAGGTCCCTAGGAGCTGGGAGGCCTATCAAGCCCCTTGCTTCTGTCAACTACTGCATAATAATCAGACTTGGCTTAATAGTTAGAAGGACTAAAGGAACCAGGTTGATCCTCTATTGTTCACTTCCTAGGTCTAAAAGAGTATTTGCACTTTAACAGAAAGTCTGCCAAGAAAGTAGAATATGGGAAAGATGAAATGGGAAGGTGGTCACAAAAGAGGGATTTAAGGGGATCGCCTACCTGTGGCAACTTGTGTAGGCATCATCTTTGCATTTTCATCCTCTTCATGCATTGCTAATCAGAGATCCACTGGAAGCTTCAGAACCAACTGAAAGGCCTGGCAGGGCATTTGGCTTTCACTTCTTCTACTGTTTATTCCCAATATATATTCATCAGGCTTAGAAACAACTCTTGAACAAGGGCAGCCACTCAGTAATGAAATGTAAATTACTGACATGTGCTGAAACCTGGACTTGCCACCACTAATGAGCACATTAAAGGAAAAATGTTCACTAGATGACTGCAACCTTTTTACTTAACCCTGTGTACAAGTATAGCCACAATTCAACATCAATTAAAAGAGCTAGCTGCAAAAGAGTAACAGAGAAGCCCTGTCACCACTTTTAATACCTCATAGACTGAAAAGCTGTGATAACTTGAAATTTTTACACTTCATCAACTGAAAATATTGTGCAAAACATTATTGTAAGCATGGTGAGCTTTGATTAAGATTTGTGAAACTCCATGTGTCCTTTATAGTTGTTCCTGAAAACCCTTCCCCCTTTTCTCCCCCGGGATGGTGGGGAGCAGTGGGGGGAAATGGAGACAACTATACTTGAACAACAATTAAAGGAAAAAAAAAAAAGATTTGTGAAACTCTAAAATCTGCCATTATTTCAAACAGTTTCCAAAGAGTAAAACTAAAATCCCCGGGTGTTAAAAAAAAGTACTAATCTATTGGTTTATTCACTAATTCAGTCAGCAAATTCAAGACCAGGAACCTCGCAAGACTGAAAAGTTTAGAAGCTTGTCAGGAAAAAAATTAAAAGTCATATTAACTAATAATTTAGATCTCAAAATAAATAAAATATATGGTTCATATGAACAGGGGCTCATTAATTGGGGCACAGAATATTAGCCTATTCGCCATAACCCAAACTATAATTTACAGTGGAAAAATCCAAAACAAACCATGAAGAGACATTTACCATCTATTAACTTTTAAAATAAATTGATCTTCATAATTAAAATAAGTTTTCATAAATGAAAACAAAAACAAATGTGGCACTAGAATGAATGAAGACATTAATATGCTAATTTACTATTTTAAGTTATTATGTGACTTTTTTCAAAAAATACTGTAAATACAAGCAGGCACTTATAATATTAGAATGTTTAAATATAATTTTACCTTTCTCTGATGACCTAAAAATTATACTAAGTTCTTAAAAGCCATAAAAAATTAATCATAACAAACATTGAAATATAAAAAATATTTAAAATCTAGTTATGTTTTTCTCTTTGCGGTTTCTGGCCAAACTTAATTTTTCCATATAATGGTGTACAATTAAACTATACATTTTAGAACCCTCAGGACTTGAAAAAACAATACATTTCTATAAAAAAAACTGATTACCTACTAGTATGTCATAAAAGGGTACAGCCAAGGGGCCTCCAAAAGAAGGATTTGTAATGGGGTCCAGAACTCAAGGTGTCCAGGAAATATTAAAAACATGGGATGTCCTTACCCCCGACAAGTCTGAACTGGGGGGTTGGGATACATGGAGCAGGGCCATTGAATTGTTTTGCATAGCAACAATTTTGCAGATAACCTCTAGAACGGTCATTTAACATATTTTATTACCTTTAACTGGTTTCATAGATATGTTAAATAGCTGTGGCCATGCTTTGAGCCAAGGAGAAGGGAGTGACTTCCACCCAAGATGTAACTGGGAGGCAACACCCCCTGGTTACAGCACCTGCATGAGAGCTTAGAGATGACTGGCTCCACACCACGGGCCCACACCTTCCCAGACTCACTATGGCAGCCCAGAAAAGCTGGAAAAATATGGGAATGCTGACAAATGTAGCTGATTGTGGGAGGAGTTGGAAATAGGGCTGAAAAGGAAGATTGGCACTGTGACTTAAACCCAGTCACAGCAGCCATGACAAGAATCACCACAAGGCTTTAACAAAGAATTATCAAACAGCTTTAGCGAAGAACCACCATGTGGCTTTAGCAGAGAATCACCATGCAACTTTGGGTCTCCCTTTGCCACATACCTTAGGAAGCAAGAAAGCAAGATGCAGCAATGCAGAGCTCTCTCTTAGCAGTTCAAAGAATGCAGGAAAGACACTGCAGGAAAGAAGGGGTAAAAGGACTCTTGCTGGTGGGCCATGAGAAGGTGCCATGTGATTCTGGACTAAGAACTGGAGATCCTGGTGACATAACTAATGGTGCCAGGAACCAACAGAGGCCTACCAGCTGAGCATGGATTACTGGGAAGAACTGGGGGCTGCCTGAGCCACAGACTTCTATTCCCTCTGAGAATTTCCTGAGATATGGTACCCCAGACCGGGCAAACTGGGGAAGGAAGGATTGTGTGTGTTTGTGGGTGTTTTAAGGGACTTTGGAATTTTGATGATGACATTAAGTCATTACTCTCAAGTCTGTATAACTTGAATAAATAATTCCTTTCCTTTTCACCAATCTCTAACATGGAGAGCTATAATTCTCTGGCGAGGGGCAAAGTGAACCTAGTACAGGGGGACCCAAGGAGAAGGGGTCCATTCAGTAACATTATAGGACTGATACAGGGTACAGCCAAGAGGGGGCCCCAGAAAAGGATTTGAGATGAGGTCCAGAGTTCAGGGTGTCCAGGAAATACTAAGATGTCCTCACCCCCCCCACAAGGGAGAAGGGACGAAATGGAGCAGGGCCATTGAGAGCTGTTTTGCATAGCAACAGTTTTGCAGCTAACCTCTGGAATGATTATTTAACATACCTATAACCTTAACTGGTTTCATAGATACATTAAATAGCTGTGGCCAAGTTTTGAGACAGGGAGAAGGGAGTGGCTTCTACCCAGGATGTAACTAGGGGCTGTACTCCTGAGTGAGAACACCTGTGTGTGAGCTTGGAAAAAGATTGGCTCTGGGACATGAGGGGAGAACTGCCCAGGTGAAAGGGAAAACCACGCAGCTTTGCCAGAATGGAGATCCCTGCAGCCAGGTGAAGAAGAAAGCCACATGCTTTTGGTGGAGTGCGGACACCTGCAGCTTTGGTAGAAGAGGCCCACGAGGCTTTGGGGTGCCCCCTTTGGCCACGTGGCCTGGAAAGCAGGAGAGACTTTGACTGGAACTGGGTACAAAGAACTCTTGCCAATGGACCATGAGAAGGTGCCACAGTACTTTGGATTAACTAGAGATTCTGCCTGACACCGCTGACGATACCAGCGGCCTGCAACACAGACCTGTGCTCTTTTCCTGATATACAGTACCCAGAGTTGGGGCAGTGGGAAAAGGGAGCTGTGTGGGTGTAGGTGTACACCCTAAAGGACTCTGATATTTTAGTGGAGACGTTAGGCCTGAACAGCATTAAATAAATATTTTGTTTTCCTTTTCACAAATCTCTGGCATTGAGAGATGTCTTTCCAGTTGGTAGCGGACAGAAGAGCCCAGTAGGTATTATTTAGTATTCTGTCCTTGGGAGGGGCCCCTGTTTTGTAGCAGTTTTTGGCATCCCTAGGTGGGCCAAATATTGCACCCCTTTTTGGACCTCTTGTTCGGTAACAGGACCTCCTTCCCTGGTGGCCAGTCAGGGAAAACCATGGGAGACCACATGTGCAGTAGCTTTACAACTACCTGTCACAGCCTGCCAAAAACTAGCCAGGAAGGATCCGCCCTATAAAAATAGAGTCCCTCCAGCCCATGAGGTCAATCTCTGCTTGGAGTTTGGCCTGCTCCCATGTTCTCTGCTATAAACTCTGGGTGTTCGGTTCAATTCTTTGTTATGATCACCAAGAACCTGGTTACCTGTGCCCACCTGTGACAATGTGATTAACAAAATCGTTATTTTTCTGATTAAGTCTCAATATACAAATTAGAGATAATACCACAGGGTGCATACAGAGTGAAAGAATATAGCACATTTGAACCATTTTCTATAATATTTGACAATTCCCCCAAACAAGAGGACCATTTGTTCACTAGGAACCCAAATCCTCATCCTTCCCCTATCAGAGACAAACCCTTTAACAAAGTCTTCTCATTCAGAAATACATCTGCATATACAAAGCTGGAGCTTTGACTTTCTCCTACCTTGAAGAAAATGTACTTATTCAGGTTAATTTCCCCTGAAAGACAGAAGTATGTGTCTACCTTCTACAGAATAGATATGTCTATGTTATTTGTTACTTTTGGTACCTCAGAGAGAATGATTTTATCTTCTATTTCTTCTTATTCCTTATTTGATACCCTTCAATATCTGCAGGCAATCATTGCTGGTTTTAATTGCTACCAAATACTGTTACTGGTAAGAGTCCCACACCCCAGTCACTAAAATTATACTGGCATCTAAAAAGCAAGTCCTCCATGTGTGCTCTTGGTTGCTGATATGGCTGCTACATACTGACTCAACCAGAACCACCACACTATAGACCCTACTAAAAACCACCATTGCAGCATTCTACTGTACTTGTATGTGCTTTTCATCTTATTTCATCTGCTTTTTATTCCCACTTCATCTTTTATATAGTTCCCTTTGGTTCTGGAAATGTTCTATAAGGTAGAACTAAGGGGCTTAAAATTATAGTTACAAATTATAACAATTATAAAATTATAGTCTTACAGGGAACAGAACAATAGGTGATGAAAAAAGTTGAAAACATTTTAAGATTTTATTTTGTTTTGCTCCACAACAAGTTGTATAATCTCTTCTTCAGAGGTAGCACTGCTCAGAAGTTAGAAGTATAGGCAATGCCTGGGTTCAAATCCTTGCCTTAGCACTAATAGCTGTGTGACCTTAAGCAACTTTTTGAACTCACCTTCCTTTGCTTCTTACATCTGTAAAGTGAAGATTGCACTATCCACCTATAGGGCTATTATGAAGAGCAAATGTGTTAGTACACACAGAGTGCCTAGAATAGTGTCTAGCACACAGTAAGTACCTAAAAATGTTAACGATTTCCTAAGAGTAGAAATCTCATCCATTCATATCATGGTCACAATCAAACTTGGCGCTGTACTCCTATTTTATCTAAAATCATAATTTTCATTTTATCTTCCTCTACTGTTAATTTTTTTATGTTTTTGCTTTTAAACAGTATGATAAAGGAAGGTCGTAATAGCAGCAATGATAATAAAACCACAGAGAATCTTCATATACTACACTCATAAAAATAGTCTTAAATTAAAACCCCAAACCATAAAGATTGCAAAAAAACTTGCCATTAACAAATAGGTATGGAAAGCAAAGTCATATATACTAAAAGTCACATACAGAAATATGATATATAATTTTATGCAAAAGGATTAATGAGAAATAATAAATCCTAACAAATATTTATTTTTAAAAAATATTTATTTATTTACTTATCTTTAGAGGGGAAGGAGAGGGGGAGAGAAACATCAATGTATGGTTGCCTCTAGTGCGTCCCCTGCTGGGAACTGGCCTGCAGGGAACTGGCTTGCAACCCAGGCATGTGCCCTGACTGGGAATTGAACCACAATCCTCTGGTTCGCAGACCTGCACTCAATCCACTGAGCTACACCAGCCAGGGCTTATTTTTAAGAAATAAAAATATATTTCAAATTAGGTTGATATGGATATCAAAGAAATGAAGCCTTTATCCAAAATCTGTCTCATGTTTATAAATATACACAAGCAACTCCTTAAAAACTGACAAAGAATTATTATTAATGACTAGTAAGATGGTAAACAACAGGAATTTCAGAGATGAATAAGTAGCAGTCCTGAACAGACACTTCTCCAAGGAGGACATACAAAAGATCCGGAGACACATGAAGAGAAGCTCAATATTGTTAGCTATCAGAGAGATGCAAATTAAAACCACAATGAGATACCACTTTACACGAGTCAGGATGGCTATCATAAACAAAGCAACAAACAGCAAATGTTGGAGAGGTTGTGGGGAAAAGGGGACCTTAGTTCACTGTTGGTGGGATTGCAGACTGGTACAACCATTATGGAAAACAGTATGGAATTTTCTCAGAGAAATAAAACTCGACCTGCCTTTTGACCCAGCAATTCCACTGCTAGCATTATATCCTAACAATCCTAAAACTTCAATTTCAAAGAACCTATGCACCACAATGTTCATAGCAGCACAATGTACAACAGCCAAGAGTTGGAAGCAACCTAGGTGCCCATCAGTAAATGAATGGATCAAAAAATTGTGGTACATATACACAATGGAATTCTATGCAGCAGAGAGAAAGAAGGAGCTACTACCCTTCGCAACAATATGGATAGAACTGGAAAGCATTATGCTGAATGAAATAGGCCAGGTATTCAAAGACAGATACCATACGATGTCACATTGAACAGGAAGCTAAACAACAAAACAGACAAGCAAGCAGAAAAAAAACAAAGACACTGAAATAGAGAACAAGGGAACAGTGACCAGAGGGGAAAGGGAAGGGAATGCAAGGGGAAAAAAGGGGAGGGATTTGGAGGAACAAGTATAAAGGACACAGGGACAAGAACTAATGGGGGTGAAAATGGGAGGGAGGTGGGGAGCACGGGGCGGGGTGGGCTGGGATGGGAGAAATAGACAGAAAACTGTACTTGAAAAATAACTAAATAAAATTTAAAAAAAATAAGTAGCAGTCCTTTGCTTGGTATGAAAGAAATTATAATAAGGCCAGAAAACAATGTGTAAGTGAGCTGGGAAAGAGTAGTTACAACAATCTTGTTTTTTCTACCTAAAATGCTCTTCTCCTATGAGATCTCAGCTTTAGGTTACCCTCTCAAAGAGGTTTTTTTTGACACCATCTTATTTAAAGAGGCAACCCATTCACCTTCTGGCAGTCATTCTCAAACTTGAGGCTCACAATCTCCTTAGTGTTTTAAAAATTGATCATCTCAAAGAGCTTTTACTTATGTGTGTTCTATCTATCAATATTTATGGGATTAAATTGAAGGCTTTTAAAAATATGTATTTAATTATAAAAGAATAAACCCATTTAAAGGTAATAACTAGAATTAACACTTTTATGACAAAATAAATTTGTAAGAGTGGAAATGTTTCACATATTTGCAAATCTCTAACATCCAGCTTAATAGAAGACAGCTGGATTTTCATATCTGGTCTGCATTCAATCTATTATGAAATATATATCATGTAGCCACTGGGAAACTCTAGTGCACAATCATGGGAGAATAAGAGGGGGAAAAGCTTTTACCAAAACAGTTTTTACTTGGCAGAGTCTCTGAAAAGTTCTCAAAGATACCCAGATGCCCCTAAACACAATCGGAACCAACATTCTCCCGTATCATCCACTTTGTATTCAATATTTTCTTTACAGCACTCATCATGACCTGACTTTGTTAATTCATTTATTATCTTCCTCCCTGTACTAGCATATAACTGCATGAAAAGTCAGGTTTTTGTCTTGCTCACAACTGAATATATCTAGTATCTAGAACAGTGTCTGGCAACTTCCTACTCTTGCCAGAAGGTATACCTCTCATGTAAATTAAATAATGGTCTCCCTTTTTTGTAATCCATTCAAAATTAGCCCACATAGGTTTTTACCTTTTGCTGGGTTTAGCTTCTTCTATATACACATATATACACACACTAGCCATGGTAGCTACACTTCCTAGTGTAGTACATGATTTTTCCAAACTCTGCTACATGTTAATGTATATTCTGTGAGGGCAGGGAATTAATCATCTAATACAGTAATATGAAAAAGGATGGACTTAATTTCTCAAATTATTATTTTATTATAAACAAAAAACAAGGGAACCAAAACATGATTATTTCCTGTGGCAATTAATATGTGCTGGAGATAATTTTGTCTACTCTAATGCAAGCACAAATCATAAAAGCATAGCATTGTAAAAGTTCTTTGAGAAATGCACTCTATGTAAAAGACCTAGTGGAAAAAGCTTATCATCATGGGACATAAAGCATAATTTACAATGTGATCCCTGGGGTAATGAAAACGAATCCTTACTGCTCTAGATTAAACTCTTTTAACAAGTGGACATTTTTTTGTAAATAACATCACTCAGGAGGGAGATTCCTTTTATATATTACCTCTAAATTAAGTTTATGTACATGAGAAGGGTACTTGTTGACTAACTCTTTACGGTGAACATGCTGGAGTCAAGATGTGAAAAACCAAGATGACCTGGAAAAGGGTAATGGTTTTACATAGTATACTTTGATTTTAATTAGGTGCCTGTTCTACTAATACTAAAGGATAAAGACAAAACAATGTTGTGTTTCTCCTTGTCATGCATCTATCAAGTACAAGTGATGAAGAAGAATAAAACTAGACATTTTCGTAACGGAAATATTTCAAAGACTGTGGTTAAAATCCCCTTATCCTGGGTGTGAAAGAGAGCTTTAAAATCTCCCAGGTTTAATATATGTATTCCCCAAGACAACCAAATTAACCCTGAATTCAGTATATACTCTATAATAATCTGGTCTCCCAGAACAATATTGGATTTAAAAAAAACATAATTCTTCTGGGCTTAATGTGTTTCCTTTTATTTTTTTAATGAAAAGTTTCAAACATAATCAAAACTAGACAGTGGTATAATAAATCCCCTTATTCACCACTGAGATTCAACAATTATTTTTCAACTGATTTTAATTTGTGTTTTCAGCAGCAGTGTAACCAAGTTAGCCTCCTAAATATTATACCATTGTATAATAATAGTAAACACTGAGCTAATGTCTGCTACCCTAGTGAAATATACTGACATTTTATGTCTAACATATAATAAAGGTTGGGGCAAAAGTAGGTTTTCAGTTGTTCATATGGCAAATAATACAATAATTAATAAGTAATAGAAAAAACCCTCTGTGTTTCGCATACTCACAACTGTAACTTTTTCCCCACCTTGTACATAACCAAATTCTGTCTATACATTCAATATATTTTACATAAATTATGGCATTATAACAAGCAACAGCATTTCTAAATCTGTGATTATTAATCAAAACATTTCCTTGTAAATAAAATATAATAAGAAATGCAACACACAATTTTTATCAAGGTATGTTCTTATTTCACTTAACACCTATATTCAACAACCAACTAGCATGTGAAAGACTGAATAAAAAGCTAAGAAAATATATATATTGCACACATGCAGGGGTGCACACAAATATGTCATTAAGTATGTAAGCAACTGGGCACATAACAAGAATACTCTTTGCTTAGCAAATTAGCATATCACACACTGTGCTTCAATATGGTGCCCTAGGAACCTTGTAACAATATATTTAGATAAGGTAAGGTCCGGTCTAAAAACAAAGCCCCAGCAATTATCTCATTATTTCTGCCTCTTTGCCTACTTTAGAAAGCATGTACTTAAAAGTTTAATTTTATAATGTGTTTGGGGCAATAAGAGTCATTAACCATATGTAACAGTAATAATTAATGTTACTTCATCTAATCCAACAAAATCATCTATCTGCACCTGCACTGTATCTCTATCATTTACCTGCACTAAAACAAAAAAAGATCTTTCCCAGTTTATTCTTACTTTAGGGGTTACATAAAAATAAATGGATGAAAATCAATTTTAAGAGACCAAAAAGTAACTATAAATTTAAAAATAGCATAAAAATACAAGGTGCCTTTCAAAGTGCCCTTTCTACATTTATAATACTTTCAGAATTCCAAATTTTAATTTGACAACTTTTCTCATCTAACAAATACTTTAAAAGCATATACTGAAATCTTGAGTGATGCAAAAGAATTAAAAAGCATGATTTCAACCATCTACTTGTGTACAAAGTGTGTGACAATCAACATATGACGTCTAAAGAAAATATTGTACATCCATACAATGTACTGTTATTCAGACTTAAAAAGCAATGAAATTCTGAAATTCTAACACATGGTGTAACACAGATGAACCTTGAGGACATTATGCAAACTGAAATAAGCCAGTCACCAAAGAATAGATATCGCATGATTCCAATTACATGAGTTCCCTAGAATATGTAATTCACAGAGACAGAAGGCATCACTAAGGGTAAGAGTGAAGGGACTAGAGAGTTTAATGAGAACTATTTAATGAGTACACAATTTTGGTTTTGGATGATGAAAAAGTTGTGGAGGTGAATAATATGGTTGTTGCATGATGTAAATGCATTTAATGCCACTAAATTGCATACTTAAAATGATGAAAGGGGTAAATTTTATGTTATATACAATTTACCACTATAAAAAATAAGGGGAGTTCTGATCAGGATGGGAGCAGGTAGAAACCCTTCACTTCCTTGCACAACCAAAAGAAGGATGACAACCAATCCAAAAACAATAATCAACCACAAGTGACAGAAAATCAAACTTCATAGACCTCCAACAAGCAAAAAATTAAAGAAACAGTCAACCAGAACAGTAGGAGGGAGATGGGCAGACTGGCCGATGGAAAGAACCAGGACAAGGTAGCAGTCTGTGAGGATGGGGCTGGCTAAAAAGACCCCAGTGAGGCAGTAGGCCAGACCTCCCATTGAGGCAGGAGCTGGATGAGAGAACTCAGGGCAAGGTGGCAGACCATCCAGGCAGGGCTAGCTGAATGGGAAACTGAGATTCAGAGCTGACTGTGGGCTATGGCAGGGTTGCTGAAGTGGAAGAAAATCCCAGTCTCACATGAGAGTTCATTGCAAAGTGTGGCTAGAGCCCAGCAAACAAGCTACATTGTTCCCTCTCTGGCCCTTCCGCCACTGATAGTGCCACAACTCAGCAAATAGGTTTGACATGCCCTTGTAAATACTTAAGGCCCCATCCCCTTACAACTTAACAAGTGAACTGAAACAAAGAAATATGGCCCCAATGAAAGAACAGAGCAAAATTCCAGAAAAGAGCTAAGCAATGAGGAGATAGCCAACCTATCTGATGTGGAATTCAAAACACTGGTAATCAAGATGCTCACAGAATTGATTGAGCTTGGTCAAAAAATGAAACAACAAATGAAGGCTACCCAAAGTGAAAGAAAGCAAAATATTCAGGAAACCAAGAGTGAAGGGAATGAAACGGGCTCAGATTAATGATTTGGAACAAAAGGAAGAAATAAACTTCCAACTGACACAGAATGGAGAAACAAGAATTCAAAAAAAATGAGGAGAGGGTTAGAAACCTTCTGGACAACTATAGAAGCTCTAACATCAGAATTACAGGGATGCCAGAAGGAGACGAACCAGAGCAAGAAGTTGAAAACTTATTTGAACAAATAATGAAGGAAAATTTCCCCAACTGGCAAAGGAAATAGACTTCCAGGAAGTCCAGGAAGCCCATACAGTCCCAAAGAAGTTGGACCCAAAGAGGAACACACCAAGGCACATCATCATTAAGTTACCCAAGATTAAAAATAAAGAAAGAATCTGAAAAGCAGCAAGAAAAAAGCAATTAGTTACCTACAAGGGAGCTACCATAAGACTGACAGCTGATTTCTCAAAAGAAACTTTGCAGGCCAGAAGGGACTGGCAAAAAACAAAACAAAACAAAACAAAAAACCCCTCAAAATAATGAAAAAATGAGGATCTACAACCAAGATTATTCTACCCAGCTAAACTATCATGTAGAACTGAAGGATGGTTAAAAGTTTCCTGGACAAGAAAAAAACTAAAGGAGTTAATCACCACCAGACCAATATTATAAGAAATGTTAAAGGGTATAGGAAGAAGAAGAAAGAAAAAGGAGGAGGAAGAGGAGGAGAAGGAGGAAGAACATGAGGAGGAGCGGCAGGGAAGAACAGAAACAGAATCATAGATACAGAGGATGTTTTGATGGTTGCCAGATGGAGGGAGGTTGGGGGAATGAGTGAAAAAAGTGAAGAGATTAAGAGGTACCAATTGGTAATTACAGAATAGTCATGGGGATGTAAAGTACAGCATGGGGATGTAAAGTACAGCATAGGGAACAGAGTAGCCTAAGAACACATATGCATGACCTGTGGTCAGAGACAATGGTGTGGGGATTGCCTGCTAGGTAGAGAGGGACAAAGGCAGAAACTTTGGGATAACTGTAATAGCATAAAAAATAAAATATAATTAAAGTAAAAAATTTTAAAAGGCCTGTGGTTAGTACTGATGAGCCCTCCTTCTGGGTTTTGTTTGTTTGTTGTCCTATACTAGAGACACGGGAAATATAAAAACTCTTCTGTGACATGTCAAAACTATATGAAATTGAAATATCAGCACCAATAAATAAGGTTTTACTTAAATGTGGCCAATCCATTTGAAACAGGTAGAATAAAATGTTCTCAAAGTGTGCTCGACTGAGTTAAGCCCTGATAGAATTACAGCAGTATGAATAGGCAGCTAAAAAACAATGGTCCAGGAACTACTCTAACTTCTTTTAAGTTTTTTTTTCAGATCTAAAGTTAAGCCTCAGACTCCAGTGATACTTGGTTCAGAAACTTTCCTTCTGAATCCCATAATAAATCTTGCATAATCCCAGAATGCTTTACTGACACATACCTGGACTTCAGTGGGAACTCAGCATTCCTAAAAAAGCAAAAAGCCAGCCAAACTACACTTTGATTGGTTAACCCCAGCAACTTTTGTGCTCCCAAGAAATAAAAGCCCCTAAGCCCTACATTCAGGGCACAGAACCTAAGATCCTATCTTAATGTTCTTGCACAGCCTCAATAAATTTGCCTTTGCCTTAAAAAAAAAAAAAAAAGATTCAAACTGTATTAACCTCAAGCAAAGAAAATCCCAACCTCATCAAATCCCTTCTATTCTTAACCTTCTTATTGAAATCAATCCAAAAACCCCTAAACCCTAAATCTATTTGTCTTATCTAAATCCTTAAAAGACTCCCAAAATAATGTTTTTTCCTTTTCAGTATCCACTTTAGAGTATCTCAACTCAACCCCATCTTCAAACTCTTCAACAAATATTCCAGAGGCTGAACTTTAATCCAAAATTCAGGAAGAAAAAACATACCCTCAAACATTTTAAAAGACACTCTGTTATGATAAGAGTTTTATGAATTCTTTTTTATAGGTTTTCACAATTTCTTTTCAACATGACATCTTTAAGACTCACAATTAAAAATATATTATAAAATTATTGTCAAAAGGAAAGAAGTAATCAAATTTTCTTTTTTAAAATAAGGTAGACTTGATCAGTTCAACATAAAAATATTTACAAGTGGTAAAAGGCATCAGTGACTATATTTTATAGTTCTACCAGCTTACTAAAGAATTTTACTTATAAAATCAGCAAATCTGGACTCTAGGACTTCCAGTCAAGGTGGAGTTGTAGATAAACATCCTTGCCTCCTGCGATACCACAGCAAAAATTCAAATTAAATTACAAAAAACCTATCACCCAGAATCATCAGGAAATCAAACTGTATGGAAGTTCAACATCCAACAACCAAGGAATTAAAGAAATCACATTCATCAAGATGGGCAGAACTGGCAGAGACATGGAAACACAGAGAATCAGAAATAAGGAATGGGAGGTCCCACACCCACATGTGGTACATAAAATTCAGAAGGGATACCTCAGGAGGCAGGGGGCCCAGTCTCACACCAAATGACCCATCCCCAGTGTCCCAGTACCAGGAAAATAAATCCCCATAACTTCTGGCGAGGGGTTGAGGTAGCAGAAGAAACTGAGATTTTCAGGTATCTCCTCCTAAAGAACCTACAACAGTCTTAAGACTTAAAAAGACTCACCCCCACTGGGCTCCAGCATCAGTGCAGCAGCTGGAAGGGCACCAGTGGCATACAGGAAGAAACTGAAGAATCTGTCATCAGGATAAAGGCCAAGGGACAACATCCTCCAGGACAAAACACCAGAGGCCAAGCAGCAGCCACTGTTCCTTTTCTGAGTGCTCTGCCACACTGAGCCACATCAGGGACATCACATCTGAGACTCCATCAACCTGGTTCACACAGGTTGACTTGCCCTGGTAATTACCTAAGGCTCCGCCCCAATCCAACTTACAGTTGTGCTTTCAATAGTAGGCCACACTGCTAACACAGGGAGTCAAACAGGTCCACCTAATACATATAAACAAACATAGGGAGGCTGTCAAACTGAGAAGACAAAGAAATAAAGCCCAAACGAAAGAACAGAAAAAAAACTCCAGAAAACGAACTCAACAATATGGAGATAAGCAATTTTCAGATGCAGAGTTCAAAACACTGGTTCTCAGGATGCTCAAGTAAACTCACTGAGTACTTCAACAGCACTAAAAAACCCATGCACCCTGGCTACTGTGGCTCAGCGGATTGAGTGCTAGACCATTAACCAAAGGGTGGCTGGTACAATTCCCAGTCAGGGCACATGCCTGGGTTGCAGGCCAGGTCCCCAGTAGGGGGCACTCAAGAGGCAACCACACATTGATGTTTCTCTCCTTCTCTCTTTCTCCCTTCCCTTCTCTAAAAATAAATAAAAGAAAAAGCACTCTGTTAAAAGAAAACAACATGCAGAAATGAAGGTTACGCTAAGTCAAAAAAAATTTACAGGGAATCAACAGTGGAGTAGATGAAGGCAAGATTTGAAATATAAAGCAAAAAATCATTCAATCAGTGTTGAAAACCATCCTACCTGGTTTCAGGAGCTGGAATCCTGCTGACAGGCAAGAAGGCCCCACAGCTAGGGGACCTTGGGACCATAAGCCACTAAGGAGACAAAACTTATCCTCCTGGCAGAGGCTGAACCCCTTTACTTCACCCCGCTTGGTCCCAGGGTGGATGACTGAGTAGCCAATGACGCATAAGATTCCTCAAGGGATGGACAACCTAAGACAGGCATGGTCACAAAGGGGACATCAGGGAAGGACTTAGGGGATTGTGGAGAAGTGACATTAAACCCTCATGCCTCCACTTTATCATAGCCTGTGTCCTCATTCCATCTGTAAAAAGTCTCCTAATCTCTTGGCTGCCTTGCTCCCCCCACCTGATTCACACCTGAAACAATGCCATATAGGGTGCAGCCCTATGCCAAAACCAGCAGTTCCCAGTGAGAGGCGATCAGGCTTAAGAAAGAATGCATAAAGTCCTATAAAAACCTGCTTTGCTAAGAATGTCCTCAAATTAAATGTTAAGGGTCCAAGCACACTATAAGTTTGTTTCCCAAGGTTTTACAGCCAATTGGTGTCACCCTGTGTACCAGACCCTGACTCAAAAGGACCACTATGACCTCAGAAATGTTATCTGTAAACCATACCTCCTTTCATTCATATGCATCGCTATGCAAACTAAACTCAATAAAAGCCCATTGAGAGAGAGCAAGAGGCCTTTCTCCTCTGAAAGACTAGTCAGCCTTGCTCCCCAAGCCTATCATGTCTTGGTAGAATTATTCTCATCCACGGTGGCCCAGGAGAGATCTGCCACAAATCAAAACAACAAGAAAAAAAAATGAGAATAGGCTAAGGAGCCTCTGGGACAACATAAAACATACCAACATTTGAATAATAGGGGTGCCAGAAGAAGAAGAGAAAGAGCAAGAAATTGAAAACTTTTTGGAAAAAATGAGAAAACTTCCCTAATTTGATGAAGGAAATAGACATACAAGTACAAGAACCACAGAGAGTCCCAAGCAAAATGTACCCAAAGAGGCCCACTCCAAGACACATCATAATTAAAATGCCAAAGTTAAAAGATAAAGAGAGAATCTTAAAGACAGCAAGAGAAAAGCAGACAGTTACCTGCAAAGGAGTTCCCATAAAATTGTCAGCTGATTTCTCCAAAGAAACTTTGTAGGCTAGGTGGAACTGGCAAGAAGTGTTCAAAGTAATGAAAAGCAAGGACCTACAACCTAGATCACTCTATCCAGCAAACCTATCACTTAAAATTAAAGGACAAATAAAGTGTACCCAAGACAAAGAAAAGCTAAAGGAGGTCATCATCACCAGACCAGTATTATATAAAATGTTAAAGGAACTTACTTAAAAAGAAGATTAAAAATATTAACATTAAAATGGCAATAAACTCCCAACTATCAACAACTGAATCTAAACAACAAGCTAAACAAAAAGAACAGAAACAGAATCTTAAATATGGAGATCATTTGGATGGTTATCAGTTGGGAGAAAAAATGAGAGAAAAGATGAAGGGATTAAGAAGTATAATTGGTAGGCAGACAACAGACAGGAAGATATTAAGAATAGTATAGGAAATGGAGTGGCCAAAGAACTTATATGCATGACCCACGGACATAAACTGGGGGGCAGGAGGGAGGGTATTGCCAGAGGAAATGGGGGGTACCTTATGGAGAGGGGAAAAGGGGGAAAATTGGGACCACTGTAATAGCATAATTAATCAACTATATTTTAAGAAATAAAGTCAGCAAATCCAAGTAAAGACAGCCAACTTCACTAGCATCTAAGATCAGGAGATCAGAAAAACAAAAAAATAATTCTATTTTTAGACTCTAACAATGGTACAGCATTACGGGATTTAAAAAAAAAAGCAGAGAGAGAAAAGTCTCCACCAATAGCAAATATAGGCAGCAGGCAAAGGTGACATTTTTTTAAAGAAACCACTAACAACCCAGTTTAGTTCCAATTCGTCCTATCAACAGTTTGGAACATTTATTGAGCATGAGATTTATAGTCATATAGTCATCTGTTGGAATGTATACTCTCATTTCCTGCCTATGTGACAATGGACAAGGCATTTATTTCTGAGATTGTTCTCTGTTCTATAAATCTAAGAATAAAAATAATATATCAAAGATTGCCATGAAGATTAAATGAGAATGGTACAAGTACATCTGTAGGTAGATATTTCATATCTAATTTTTTAAAACCTTCGGGAAGGGAAGGAAAGGTTTTTTCTTATAAATAAATAAAACCTAAGATTGGCAAATAAGAGTACACTATATAACAAATTGATAGCCAAATTGGCATGTGGGATCCAGAAGAATGGTAGTGGTAGTAGCCTCTAGGATTTAAACTGGAGGTTGAAATAGGAGATTCACAGATGGAAGAAACCATATTTTTCAATGTACATATGAGATTTAAACTTATAAAATTTTAGATTCTCAAAACTTAAAAATTTTGGTATAATAAAATCAAAGATCTGTGTCCATAATAAAAATTTTAATAATGGTTTTTGTTTGTTTGTTTGTTTTTGTTTTTGCTTTTTTACTGGCAGAACTTTATTCTCCCAACAAATATGGACTATAAATGGCTTACAGATAATACTGCTTAAATTTCCCACCTGTAAGTTATCTTGGAAATGAAAAGGTAATAGCTAACTTTCATACCCAAAACTCAGTAGTAATAAAAAAGTAGTTTTAAGATTAGGGAGAATAAGCACTCATCTGTAGAAAATCTTCTTAATATTATACATCTTCTAGCAACTGAAATCTTTCCATCCCTTCAATCTTTTAGCTGGAGAGCCTTAAATTCTTAAATTTAAGAATTTAAGATACATTTAAGAATGTATCCTGGAGACAGCATAATCATTTTCCCCATGTAGAAAATTTACTGGGCAGAAAATATTAAAATACTATTTAATTGCCCTGGCTGGTGTAGCTCAGTGGACTGACTGAGCGCAGGCCTGGGAAGCGAAGGATCGCCGGTTCGTTTCCCAAGTCAGGGCACATGCCTGGGTTGCGGGGCCAGGACCCCAGCTGGGAGCGTGTGAGAGGCAACCACACACTGTTTCTCTCGCTCTCTTTCTCTCTCTCTTCCTCTCTCTAACACTGAATAAATAAAGTCTTAAAAAATACACATTTAACGTTTCTAAGGTAGAAACGTCCTGCAGTTTATGTGACTATCATACAATTCAACCATCCATCTTAATTTGACTAGTACTCAAAGAACTTTATATCAGTATTCTCCATCATATTCTTGTATATCTGCAAATTATTTGACATGGAAAAATCACAGGAATTGGTAACAGGAGAAGGAAAGGAGGGAGGAGAGATGGAAAGAAGGGAAGGGAGGATAAAAAGTTCTAATAGTGTTAATGATAAGAAAATGTATGTATTTATGCTTATCTGACAGGGGAGATACCATGATCATGAAAATTTATGTACTTAAGCCCTGGCTGGCATAGCTCAATCGATTGAGCACAGGCTGCGAACCAAAGTGTCACTGGTTTGATTCCCAGTCAGGGAACATGCCTGGGTTGCAGGCCGAGTTCCCCACTTGGGTGCACATGAGAGGCAACCACACATTGGTGTTTATCTCTTTCCCTTCTTCTCTTTCTAAATATAAATTTTAAAAAATAAAATATTTTTTTAAATGTATGTACTTAAAATGAGATGTCTCCAAAATACACTATAGTAACAGTTCTCAACATTCATTAAACCATGAAAAAAATAAGTAAAAGTCATGAACAAAACATTTCCATGAGTTACCCAGACTGTATAGATAAAATAAGAGTTATATACAATGCTAGGATTGCAAGGTCTAAGCCTCTCCTTTTTTTTCATGCTCAAAAAAAGTTTTTTTCAAATATGAGTAAGTAGAGTATCACCTGAATCATTTTCAATTCTCCCTAAACTATTTTAATATATATAGATATAGATATAGATATGGATATGGATATGGATATAGATATAGATAGAGATAGATAGAGATAGTTATAGTTATAGATATAGAGATAGAGATAGAGATATAGTTAAATAAAATCACTGGCAAACTTGCTAACTTCAGAATTTTAGTATTAGTTACAAAGTACTTACAACACACACTTCACAGCTATAATGACACACCACAGATTACATACAGCCTTATAACTGAAGACCAATGACCTAGCAAAATGCTTTCTTCTAGTTTCTATCCACACAACAGTCATTTTCCTACAACCTGATCATGTGTTGCCTATATTACTATTAAAGTGGGGGGATAGGTTTCTATGGACTTTGGCTAAGTTTCCTACAGTTATCTGTCTTCACTATTTAGCTACTATTTCAATGCTCTCACTCTTTCCAAGTGAGCCAACTAGAATATAGTAGTTTTTAAAAGTGCTCTGTGCTTATGGTCAGCCAATTTAGATACAATCCTGATTCTGTTACTTACTGGCAGTACAACTGTTGGCAAGTCAGTGCACCTGGGTCTAAGTTTTCTTTTTGTTAAATAGAATTAATAATATCCAACTTCAATGGTTGCATAAATTAATTGAAATCACATTTGTCAAAGGATTTGTAAAAGTGTTGTATCATGCATATGTGTATATACGTTTAATTATATCAAATTATTAATTTCCTTAACAAGGAAAAATCTAAACGCCCAAAAATACATAAAAATTACCAATTTCCCCAAAACACTAATTTTAACTATCTCATTCTCCTTAAAAATCTTCAATTCCCTTTAAACCAGTATCACCCTTTTCCAAGAGCAGAAGTTTCACTTTTCAAAGCTCTCTCATAAATTCTAAGAATTTTTTTTCTTAATCCTAACAGTCCTCACAGCCTCTCATCACTGTTCTTTTTTGGCTAAGAATACCAGGAGCCCAGAAAAAAAATACAGAATGAAAAACAACTCAGAAATAAAATCTGCTCAGCACAATAAAATTACTATAAGTTGCTATTTATGAGGGTAATTTGTAGCTTCATTTTTCCCATGATTTAGACAAAAACAAACAAGACATGGTCTTATTTAAATCCTATACAGTAAGAATTGTATGTAATCAGGATTGAGCGCGGGCCTGCGAACCACACGATCCCAGTTCAATTCCCAGTCAGGACACATGCCTGGGTTGCAGGCCGGTTCCCTGCAGGCCAGTTCCCAGCAGGGGACGCACAAAAGGCAACCATACATTGATGTTTCTCTCCCTCTCTCCTTCCCCACTTCCCCTCTAAAGATAAATAAATAAAATCTTAAAAAAAAAAAAGAATTGTATGTAATCTGCTCCTACTTCATGTAAATTAAGCCTAAGTAATAATGTCCTCGGGGGAGGCTGGGATGGGAAAAATAGACAAAAAACTGTACTTGAAAAATAACTAAATAAAATTAATTAAAAAATAATAAAATAACTTATGCACAAAAAAATCCAGAAAATAACAAAACAGAGAAAATATTTATATAGAAAATAATTAAAGCTTAAAAGTGGAACCAAAAAAATAATAATAATGTCCTATAAAGGAAATGTATAAAATTTAGTATGCTTTTACATTTGGCTTACTGTATACTTTCTAAAGCATAAATTCAGAAAAAAATTCAACAAATCATTTTTATTCATAGCTTTTAACTAAAAAACAATATATCATATAAAGCACAAATACTTTTTCTATAAACAAAATAAATATTATGCTGATCATCTTTTTCTTCTATTTATACTTGTATTAAATTTATTGTGGTGACATTGGTTAGTATAAAGTCATACAGGTTTCAAGTATACATTACTGTGGTACATGATCCATACATTATATTGTGTGCCAATCACCCAAAGTCAAATCACTTTCCATCATCATTTTTTTGGCCCATTTGACCCTCTAGTACCCTCTATTCCCTTCCCCTTGGAAACCACCATACTGTTGTCTGTATCTCAGAGTTTCAGTTCTATATCCCACATATGAGTGAAATCATATGGTTCTCAGCTTTTTATAAATGATTTATTTCACTTAGCATAGTACTCTCAAAGTCTATCCATGTTGTCACAATGGCAGAATTTTATCTTTTCTCGTGGCTAAAGTATTCCTTAGTATATATGTACCGTATCTTCTTTATTCAGTCCTCTATCACAGGAAATTTTGGTTGTCTCCACATCTTGGCCACCATGAATAATGCTGCAGTGAACATAGGGGTGCATATGTCTTTGCAAATAAATGTTTTTGATTTTGGGGGGTAGATACCCAGAAGAGGGGTTGCTGGATCATAGGTTAACTCTATTTCTATTTTTAGTTTTTTTGAGAAACTGGCATATTGTTTTCCATAGTGGTTATACCAGTTTACATTTCTATGAGCAGTGAATAGGGTCCTTTTTTCAGTAATAAAAACAACACAACCAGA
The DNA here is from genome assembly GCF_021234435.1 of Artibeus jamaicensis. NCBI lineage: Eukaryota > Metazoa > Chordata > Mammalia > Chiroptera > Phyllostomidae > Artibeus > Artibeus jamaicensis. Next base: position 651,977 of record NW_026521360.1, read on the forward strand.
CACAAATGGGAACTAAACCTCCATATTTTATTACATTTCAAACTCAAGATATAGTATTACAATAAAGAGAACTCCACAGTATTAAACTAAAAAAAATGTCCCAACATCGACCAGTCTTTGTAGCCAAAACTTTCCACTAACATGGTAATCTATCACCACTATGTTGGAAATCACATTTCTAAGAATACACCCAGTTTGGAATAATAACTATCAAATTTCAATGGTTGGTCAACCAACACACAAACAATGTTTATATGGCATAACAAAATCTGTAAGCAACTTTATTTCACTGTTGTACTTTTTACAGAATTTACCAACTATAACCAGATATTCCAAAAGGAGCACTTAAAAATGTCATACTCCAATGGGAAAAGATTTTAATTGTAGAAAAATAACATCCCAAATAAGAACCTTGCCATGATGTACACAAGCAAAAAAAGGGTTAGTTATAATTGGGTGCCTATTTTCATAGTGAACAAAAATATACAGTAATATTGCCTTCTAGTTACAAATAGTCCTTTTTGTGGTAAGAAGAAAATTTTCTTGAAGATTACTGTTTTATAATTATTAATGTAATAATAATTATTTAATCCTTGCAAAACATTCACTGAACAGATATGTAAATCATTAGGTTAAATAACAAAAAGTGAAACAAAGACCAATGAGACCAAGTCTTTTACCTTGAGGAGATTAAAATACACACACAAAAGAAAGTAACATAGGACTTCCGCCAAGATGGAGGCATAGGTGGAAGCACTGCACCTTCTCGCACAACCAAGTTTAAAAACAACAAAGTTTTAGCAATAAAAATGCAGCCAAACAACAGAAAATCGAAATAAAGGGAAGTCTGACAACAATGAACCCTTCCGGCTAAAGCGGTAAGAGGGGCAGAGACTGCAGCAGAGCGGGGTCAGGCAGGAATGATCCACCAGACTGACCCAGGCGTACAACCCAGGTGCGCCAGCAGCCGTGGGTGGATCCCAGGCGTGGAGTAGCAGGCAGACCCGCTGAGGGCGCAAGGGAGTGGACCCACTGAGGGCTAACTGTAGTCACACATTCGAGGGCAGATAAACCAGTGAAGGTAGCAAGCAGTGAGACGGACCACGCAGGCCCCAGCAGCAGAAAGCAGGAAAGGGAATCCCCATTGTCTCTCTCTGATCCCGCCTCCACATACAGCATCACAAACCCCACCCTGGTGAATACATAAGGCTCCGCTCCTCATATGTAACAGGCACAAACAGATCAAAACATGGCTCAAGAACAACTCAGAGTCCCAGAGCCGATAAATCTAAGCCATGAAGAAATAGCCAAACTTTCAGATGCACAGTTCAAAACACTAGTGATCAGGATGCTCACAGAACTGGTTGATTTTAGTCACAAATTAGAGGAACATATGAAGGCTAAACTAATTGAAATGAAGGGAAATGCACAGGAAACCAATAGTAATAGAAAGGAAACTGGGACTCAAATCAAAGGAGTGGAATAGAAGGAGGAAATAAATGACCAAATAGAAAAGAATGAAGAAACAAGAATTCAAAAAAATGAGGAGAGGCTTAGGAACCTCCAGGACATCTTTAAATGCTCCAACATCCGAATTATAGGGGTACCAGAAGGGGGAAAGGCACAGCCACCAGTGGAAAACTTATTTGAACAAATAATAAAGGAGAATTTCCCCAATCTGGCAAAGGAAATAGACTTCCAGGAAGTCCAGGAAGCTCAGAGAGTGCCAAAGAAGTTGGACCCAAGAAGGAACACACCAAGGCACATCATAATTATATTAGCCAACATTCAAATGAAGGAGAGAATCCTAGAAGCAGCAAGAGATAAAGGGACAGTCACCTACAAAGGAGTTCCCATCAGACTGTCAGCAGATTTCTCAAAAGAGACCTTACAGGCAAGAAGGGGCTGGAAAGAAGTATTCCAAGTCATAAAATCCAAAGACCTACATCTAAGATTAATCTATCCAGCAAAGCTTTCATTTAGAATGGAAGGGCAGATAAAGTGCTTCTCAGATAAGATCAAATTCAAGGAGTTCATCATCACCAAGCCCTTATTATATGAAATGTTAAAGGGACTTATCTAAGAAAAAGAAGATAAAAAAGATGAACAGTGAAAGGACAGCAAACTCACAGTTATTAACAACCACACCTAAAACCAAACTAAGAGGGCAGCTAGATCAGGAGTGAACCATAGAAATGAAGATCACATGGAGGGTTAGCAACAGGGGAGTGGGAGAAGGAGAAGGGGGGAGAAGGTACAGAAAATAAGTAGCATAGACAATAGGTAGAAAATAGATAGGGGGAGGGCAAGAATAGTATGGGAAATATAGAATCTAAAGAACTTGAGACACGTGGTCATAAACCAAAGGGGGGGAATGGTGGGGGAGGGAGTGTGCAGGGTGGAGGGGAATGAAGGGGGGAAATAGAAAAACTGTAATGGCATAATTAATAAAATACATTAAAAGAAAGAAAGAAAGAAACATAATGTGGAAAGCAGTAGACCAAATAAGTATTTGAAAAATATTAAATGCTCCAGAAGACAGAGCAAAGAAATCACCAGAAGGATATGGAAAACTGTCTTGGTAGAAGTAACTTGTGAATTGTGCCTTTAAGAACAGATAGTAGTTGGAAATGTGAGAGGAAAAGACAGGTGTGCCCACTAGTGGAAAAGTGTGACGAAAGGCACAGAGCAGGAAAGATTCAGCCATGTCTGGGAAGACTACATAGTCTGGCATGTCTGAGGCACAGCATTGATGAAGGAAAATGGAGGAGACACTATTAGAAAGAATATTAGTGAAAAAGGAAGGTAGTCATATGTTCTACACTATTTTCTCTAATGTGATGCTCCTGATGGAGAGAATCTCTTATCTTTATTTACTTTTCTTCTCTTTATTCTTATCTTCTCTTTATTAGAGAATTTGAATTGCTTCATAATATTTTCTTCTCTGAAATAATTTGTCTAACCTGTCTTATTTTCCACAGGATGACTATGAACTCCCCATGTGCAGGATCCACATCTGATTTATTTTTATATCCTTCTCAAATGCCTTGAACCTAAATATAAAATATATGTTTTTTAAAACATAAATGCATGCATCAATCTATTGGCCATGTCATTTAACTTCTGTGGGACTCATATTGCTTTTTACCAGGAGTTTGCAAACTTTTTCTACACAGAGCCATACAATAAATATTTTAGGTTTCATGGGCTATTCCATCTCTGTTGCAGTTATGCAGTACTGCTGTTGTAGACCAAAAGCAGCCCCAGACCACACATAAATGAATGAGTAGGGCTGCGTGCCAATGAAACTTAATTTACAAACACAGGCGGCAGGCCCCATTTGGCCCATGAACTACAGTTTAAAAACACCTCACTTACACAGACTTAAATTTAACACATTATACTCGTATTTTACAAGTATATTTAAATGTAAGTAGTATATAGAAATCATTTTCTTACATAAAGATAGAACCTCAGACAAAATTTCAAACAAAAAAGAAAATAGAAAGGTGGAACATAAATAGGAAAAAAGTGAACATACTACACAAAACCTGGTAAATCTGGACCTTTGGATAGTTCCATCAAATCTGCCCTCTCCAGACACTTGTTACCATTACCATTGGTGACCGTAAGTCACAACCTCTTTAGGCTATAAATTGTTCTTTGGTAGGGAGGGTTCTATTTAATTTTTTTAATTTTATTTTTAAATTACAATCTACATTCAGTATTTTTTTTTTTTTTTTTACATTTAAGTAAGTATTTTATTTTTTTTTTCCTTTTTTTTTTTATTTTTTTTTTATTTTTTTTTTAATTAAATTTATTTATTTTTTGAATTGATTATGCTGTTACAGTTGTTCTATTCCCCCCTCCATTCCCCTCCACCCTGCCCCCCCAACCCCCCATTACCCCCCCTTTAGTTTATGTCCATGTGTCTCAAGTCCTTTAGGTTCTAAATTTCCCAAACTATTCTCGCCCCCCATCTATTTTCTATCTACTGTCTATGCTACCTGTTTTCTGTACCTTCTCCCCCATCTCCTCCTCCCATTCCCCTGTTGCTAACCCTCCTTGAGATCTTCATTTCTATGTTTCCACTCCTGCTGTAGCTGTCCTTTGGTTTGCTTTCGTTTTAGGTGTGGTTGTTAATAACTGTGGATTTGTTGTCCTTTCACTGTTCATGTTTCTTTATCTTCTTTTTCTTAGATAAGTCCCTTTAACATTTCATATAATAAGGGCTTGGTGATGATGAACTCCTTGAATTTGGTCTTATCTGAGAAGCACCTTATCTGTCCTTCCATTCTAAATGAAAGTTTTGCTGGGTAGAGCAATCTTGGTTGTAGGTCCTTAGATTTCATGACTTGGAATATTTCTTTCCAGCCCCTTCTTGCTTGTAAGGTCTCTTTTGAGAAATCTGCTGACAGCCTGATGGGGACTCCTTTGTAGGTGATTGTCCCTTTAGCTCTTGCTGCTTCTAGGATTCTTTCCTTCATTTTAATTTTGGCTAATGTAATTATAATATGCCTTGGTGTGTTTCTTCTTGAGTCCAACTTTTTGGCACTCTCTGGGCTTCTTGGATTTCTTGGAAGTCTATTTCCTTTGCCAGATTGGGGAAATTTTCTTTTATTATTTGTTCAAATAGTTTTTCCACTGGTGGTTGTGTCTTTCCCCCTTCTGGTACCCCTATAATTCGGATATTGGAGCGTTTAAAGATGTCCTGGAGGTTCCTAAGACTCTCCTCATTTCTTTGAATTCTTGCTCCTTGACTCTTTTCTGCTTGTCCATTATTTGCTTTCTTCTGGACCACTGCATTGATTTGAGTCCCAGTTTCCTTTTCATCTCTATGGGATTCCTGTGGAATTCCATTCATTTCCCTTAATTTAGCCTCCATATGTTTCTCTAATTTGTGGCTGTAATCCACCAAATCTGTAAGGAAGGTGATGACCAGTCTTTTAAACTGTGCGTCTGAGAGTTTTGCTATTTCTTCGTCATTTAGATTTATCTCTGGGGCTTTGAGTTCTGCCTGCGACATTTTTGGTCTGTTCTGGCCCTTTAAGTGGGACAAGCGGCGCCTTGGAGTCCCAGGTCGCTGGGTTGTGACGCTGTATGTGGGGGCGTGGTCAGAGCGGGAAATGGCGGAGCCGCCGCCGCCGCCCGCCGCCGCGCCGCCGCCCGCCGCCCGCCGCCGCCGCCGCCGCCGCCGCCGGGCTGGTCCAACTGCTCACTCCCTCACTCGTGCGCACCCAGGCAACCACAGTCAATTCGTTGCCACCGCCTCCCCCACTGTGTCGCTCCCCCGGTGGGGTGCTCGGCGGCTCACCAGGTCCAATCCTGGGTTTGGAACCGGCGCGACTGGATTTGCGCGCCCGGATTCGCGCGCCCGGATTCCGCGCCCGGTCCGACCGAGCCCTCCTTTGTAAGTCCTCACCGGAGGCCGGTTTCGCCCCTTACCTAGGTCAGGCTGAAGAATTTGTTGTTAGCGGACTTCCGAAAAATTCAGTTTTCCGTGTTCTGGTTGTGTTTTGTGATGCTAGTATTTAGTTGTCCCTAAACTTGGTTGTGGGAGGAGGCAGGCACATCCAGCTAAACCTCCATCTTGGCGGAAGTCCCCTCTACATTCAGTATTATTTTGTATTACTTGCAGGTGTACAGCATAGTGGTTGGACAATCATATACTTTACAAAATGTTCTCCCAATATTTCCAGCACTCACCTGGGTATCACACATAGTTATTATAATATTATTGAATATGTTCTCCACACCTTAATTTTTAAACAATAAATTGGTTAAAATAGATAATTCTAAGATAGAACTCTATGACCTTAAGAATTGTTCCAAATTAAATTTGTAGATTTCACATGAAAATTTTATCTGGAAAATGATGATTACATTCATAAAGAGTTTCAATCCCTGGAAGAACAAAATACAAGGATGCCACAGAAACAAAGTATAACATAATAGAATAATAAACTAAGATAAGTATATACCTAGAATTAGTGATCTAGTAAGGTTTTTAAAATATTGTTCATAATCATATTTTAGTCTCTGAACACTAAGGTTTCAGGACCATCTTGAGTGTAGTTATAAATACACCTGGAAAATCTGCTTAATAATAAATATAGGTTAATTCACCTAACCAGGATGGTCATATCAGGAGGATACTTCAGGTCATAATAAAACTCTTCCCAAAATACAGAAAGTAGTAAGGTATAATCTTAAATGCCACAATATGTAATAAAAGGAAAAATACAATCTTATTCTGGCTCCACTGTCTATTCTTACAGTATAATAATTAATAAATCACTGAATTTCCTGATATATTTAGTTAAAATTCTGAAGTTTTTAAATATAAAGGTTAAAGTCCATGCAATATATAATAAACTAGGTGTCATTGCTTAGGTGTAATGGTGATTTAATAACTTTTCCATTTTTACTCTTCAAATCAAAAGTTACAGAATAAAAACTGTTCACTTTTCACAAACAACTATTTTCAAAGAATTGCTAGGTCAGTTAACATTTTCTAATTCACTACTACCCATATTTATAAAAGCAACACCGCTTTCTAAAATATAAATTAACAGCCTCTAGTTCATTATAAACTTACCAAATATTTGGCAAATTCTTTGTTTTCTGAAAGGAATCCATAACCTGGGTGTACCTTAGAAATGAAAACAAAAGGCACTTAATTTCATCATGTTGTGAAACCTTGGTAAAAGCAAAAGAGTGCAGGTGTGTGTTTACTGTCCAAGATCCCTTGAGTAAGGTTACTTCTCTCATATAGTCATCAGCTCCAACACACATTCCTGAGTAGACTCAAATTCCAAGATAATGCCTATGTTACAATCACTTTAGGCACACTACCTTTGTCCTCCCCATAATCAAAGCAACCTATCTACGTATCCTCCTGTCCACCTGCCTTTGACTACCTACTCAGAACAACTCACACTCTCCCTATTTTTTTAGGCTAACTTTAGCAACAAGTTTAAAGAATGGTGGATCAAAAATTATGTTAAAGGAAATCTTCTGCAAGATATATTTTTTAAATGTTTAATTACTTTTCTTTGCTGTACAGAACTGCTAACTTCCAAAACCCTAGTTACAAACCAACTAACACATTTTATTTCTGATGACAATAATGTACTCAGGGCATTATCCACAGGGCAGTTTCTGTCAAATCTCACTAAAATTAAAGTTCAGTTTATACTATTTTTTGTACTCTGAATGCTCTTTTCTTCTGATATCTATTCTTCTTTCCCTCCTTACTCCAGTTCTCCATTCACAATCTCTTTATGCTATGCTATGCAAGCCACACTGCTACAATCAAACTCTATCATCCTGTTCTAATTAAGTGATTTTTGCTTCTCATACATGGGCCAAACATAAATTTAGCCACTCTGTTATCAGTCAGTACTGAATAGATTTCTGGTAAAACAATTCTACTATAAGGAAAGTCAAATTGCTGAAGAGGCAATCTAGAAGTAGTTACATATCCAAGGTTTTTAAAAGTTGGACCAAGCTTTGTAAACATGGTACAGAATAATCTAAACTACTGCAGCACAGGATAAGAATTTTACTCCACCAATCTCATTTTATATAAACATTCAACTAAACATCACATTCTGACCAGCTATAGCTAAAAGAGTTTTACCTTCATTAACTCTGCTAATAAACTGTAAACATCCATAATATAAGTTCATGAATTCAGCTTCTTATTTAAACATCCATTTCTTTCCAAAGAAATGCGAACACTAATTGAAGCACTTCGGGTTAATTTTAGAGATAATTCTGCACAGTTTTAACATTATATGTAATTAATTCTCTGATATTAAAACACACACACAACAGCAACAACAAAACACTATTCCTGATGTCAAAAACCAGTCTTTTCCTTGGATTCCACTTATTTCAAACAGAATTGGGGGTGTGTAGAGAATTACTGATGTCTCCATGCACGTTATACATATCCTACTGACATGATCACACTAAAATCATTGTGAAATACAATGTTGATATTTCTGGAAGTATGCTAGGTATACATAATTTTTAAGTAATTAAAATAGAATTTAAACATAGGCCTTTTGGATCCTGTTTATAAAACAGAATGTTTTTTAATGCTCTTACTATAATGAAAGGGTTAATACTCAAAATTAATTGGGATTTTTTTTCTAGCAAATTTAGAAATGAACTGAAACTGCTGCCTGGTGTGAAAGCTGAATCCAGCAGCCACCTGCAGGATCAGCAACCAACACTGCCAGATGCCACAAAGCCTGTGATTTCCAGTAGCAAATTCAGCCACATGTAACTCATGTGACATGAACTAACTGCAAAAGCATTTTCAATCATTCTTTCATTTTTTTTTGAGACACAAACTCTAGCTTTCTGCTCACTATATACAAAACAGCTGCAGTAGACAGATTCATTCAGACTCACAGCTTGGGCCCTGGTTTTCTTAATGGCTTCCATGATGGCATCCATGTTGAGGTAGCTTTTACTGGTGGGAGCTGGGCCAACACAGACAGCCTCATCCGCCATTTTCACATGAACCTGAAAAGACACAACTCTGCATTAACAGATGCTCCCAGCAAAAAAAAACTAACATCATCTGCAAGTATACACCACATTGCAATGATTGTTCCACATACCATTTATGTAGTCAGATCTTTTTGAATATGCACTAAAAAATAACAATGGAACAAATAAGTTCAGGAACTATATTTAACCATGATTACACTTATTACAAGCCTGATCCACTGTAAAACCAAATGTTTTCCAAAATACTCCCCACCAGTTTGATTAAGTGAAATCACAGCAAACTTTGGCCTCTGATTTGGTTCCATTATACATATATCTTAGATCAAAACTATACTGTTAATGTAGGCAGGGCAGCTCAATATTTTAAAAGCAAGTACTCATTCCCTGTTCTAAACAAGCTCCCCAGGAAGTGGGAATAATTAGAGGTACTGAATGAAGGGAAGCACTGAGCATCCCTACACAGCATCAGGTCAGCGCCAGGCACAAATTAAAGCCTAGGACTAAAAGAGTTCAACATCACCACTTACGAGTCAGAAAATCTTGGGAATTGAAATACTCACATTTAATCCTCATCTATTTTACCTTTATTCCTGAAACAACTGATATGTGCATTAGTGTGCTAAATCTATTAAAACCTCAGGAATATTTGCTCCATTTTTCAATACTACTCACTCTTCAATGGTTTGACTCTATTTTTGCTTAATACAGCCCACATGTTCAATACACAAAAGAGTAAGCTGTTTACTTCTGAAAGAAATCTATTCTTTTACAATTATGAAGCCATTCACATATTTTTGAAATGGCTTTTCCTAACAATTTTCCAGTTTAAGGAACTCCCAATCAGTTTCAATTTATTTCACAAGGCAAATGTAAACACTGAAGTATGTATATACACCAGGACATTTGTGACCCACCCCTCAACCCCCACCAAAAGTCTAAGGTGGCAAATACTTTTGTGTATTGCTTCAGATGTGAAATAATTTTTCAAGATACATTTTTTTAAAATGAGATCTATAAAAAAGTAAACCAAGAATGTTGTCTTTAGAAAGCTCAGATTTCTCTTTATCAATTCAATATATATTTTCCAATTAAGTAAAACATTATGTTATATATTAAATGGTAAAGAAACCTATCTGAGGAATTTACAGATCAATATCTTAATATAAAATATTCAAATACATATATTCTGCAATTTCTTTAAAAACATCCACTTTAAACAAAGGGAGCATGCTAACAAAGGGATCCTAAATATTTCCACATTCAAAGCAAGATTCTTCTTGTGATTATCCTTGCTTATTCTCAACTTCATATTGTTCATCTTCCCACAGATCAGAACACCCAATCCTCTATTACCCTGTGTGCAGTTCAGATCTATTATTAATCAACAATTTTGTTGTTGTAACTGGTTGTGGGCTTTTTTCCCTATAAAGAAAAAACTGAGTATTAAACAATCCTTTTTAAAAAGAATTCATGAGACTTCCGGCCAAGAAGGAGGTATAGGTGGACATACTGTGCCTTGTTGCACCACCAAAATTAAGGACAACAAAAATTTAGAAACAAAAAACAACCAACAGACAGAAAATTGAACTGTATAGAAGTCTGACAACCATTCATCCAGACTGGTAAGCAGGTGGAGTCAGCAACCATAGAGAGGGGTAGAAGCAGGAAAAGTGGCAGCTGGCAGACCCAGAGCACCCAGGCGGAAGCTAGCAGACCCTGGACACAGGGAAGCAATGAGCAGACCCAGTGAGGTGAGCAAGGTGGTTGGCTGACTGCAGTCCCACACTTTCGTGCAGATAAACCAGACAAAAATGGGCAGTGAGACAAACCGCACGACCAGGGCCCCAGCAATGGGAAATAAAGCCTAAAAGCACCAATTGAAAACACTTGTGGGGGATGAGATGCCAGGAGAGACTCCCAGCCTCGGGGGAGAGTTCACTGGAGAGACCCACAGAGTCCTAGAACGTGCGCAAGCCCACCCACCCGGGAACCAGCACCAGAAGGGTCCGGTTTGCTGCTTGTGGGAAGCGGCAGAAGGGACTGAAATTCCAGAGAGAGTGGAGAAAGCGCCATTGTTCCCTCTCTGACCCCCACATACAACGCCACAACCCCTGGTGAACATCTAAGGCTCTGCCCCTCACTATGTAACAGGTATAACCTGACCAAAAAAAAAAAAAAAAGGCTCAAATACAAGAACAAATCAAAGCCCCAGAGCCAATACTTTTAGGCGACCAAGAGATAGCTAACCTATCAGATGTACGGTTCAAAACACTGGTGATCAGGATGCTCACAGAACTGGTTGATTTTGGTCACAAATTAGATTAAAAAAATGAAGGCTATACTAAGTGAAATGAAGGAAAATGCACAGGAAACCAATAGTAATGGAAAAAAAACTGGGACTCAAATCAATGGAGTGGACCAGAAGGAAGAAAGAAACAACCAAACAGAAAAGAATAAAGAAACAAGAATTCAAAAAAATGAGGAGAGACTTAGGAACCTCCAGGACATTTTTAAACGTTCCAACATCTGGATCATTAGCGTACCAGAAGGGGAAGAGGAAGAGCAACAAGTGGAAAACTTATTTGAACAAGTAATAAAGGAGAACTTCCCCAATCTGGCAAAGGAAATAGACTTCCAAGAAATCCAGGCAGCTCAGAGAGTCCCAAGGAAGGAGGACCCAAGGAGGAACACACCAATGCACATTATAATTACATTACCCAAGATTAAAATGAAGGAGAGAATTCTAGAAGCTGCAAGAGATAAGGGGACAGTCACCCACAAAGGAGTTCCCATCAGACTGTCAGCTGATTTCTCAAAAGAGACCTTGCAGGCAAGAAGGGGCTGGAAAGTATTCCAAGTCACGAAATCCAAAGATCAACATCCAAGATTGCTCTATCCAGCAAAGCTTTCATTTAGAATGAAAGAACAGATAAAAAGCTTCTCAGCTAAGGTCAAATTCAAGGAGTTCATCATCACCAAGCCTTTATTATATGAAACATTAAAGGGACTTATCTAAGAAAAAGAAGGTAAAAAATATGAACAGTGAAAGGAGAGCAAACTCACAGTTATTAACAACCACACCTAAAACAAAAGCAAACCAAGCAAACAACCAGAATAGGAACATAACCACAGAAATGGAGATCATATGGTTAGCAACAAAGGAGTGGGAGGAGGAGAGAGGGGGAAGAAGGTACAGAAAATAAATAGCATAGACGGGAGGTAGAAAATAGACAAGGCAAGCAGAGTATGAAAAATGGGGAGGGCAAACATAGTATGGAAAATGTAGAAGCTAAACAACTTATGACACATGGACATGAACTAAAGGGGGCGAATGTGGGTGGGAAGGGGTGTGCAGGATGGAGGGGAATGAAAGGGGGAGAAATGGGACAATTGTAATAGCATAATTAGTAAAATGTATTTTTAAAAATGTATGATACCATATATAGAGAACCCTAAAGAGCCCCCCAAAAATACTACAACTGATCAATTAATTCAGTAAAGTTACATGATACAAAATAAATATCTAGAAATCATTTGTATTTTTATACATCAATAATAAACTATTAGAAAGAAAAACTAAAAAGCAATCCCATTTACAATTGCATCAAAAATAATAAAATACCTTGCAATAAATTTAACCAAGGATGTAAAATATTCCTATACATGGAAAATTATAAGACAATGAAGAAAGAAATTGATGTTTTATAGAAATAACTGGAAGGATATACCATGTCCAGGGATAGGAAGAATTAACATGATTAAAACATCCATACTACCCAAAGCAATCAATAGATTCAATGCAATTCCTACCAAGATACCAATGGCATTTTTTGCAGAATGAAAACAAGTATTTCCAAAATTTACATGAACAAAAAAAAGACCCTAAACAGCCCCAGGGATCTTGAGAAACAACAAAGCTGGAGGAATCGTACTACCTGATATCAAACTATTCTACAAGGCCACAGTAATTGAAACAGACTATTACTGATATAAAAACAGAAATATAGATCATTGGAACAGAATAGAGTCCAGAAATAAACCCATGCCTTTATGGTCAATTAATAACTGACAAAAGTGACAATGGGGTAAGGATAGTCTATTCAATAAATGGTGTTGAGAAAATTGGACAGATACATGCAGAAAAATGAAAATAGCCCACCTCCTTACACCATACTCAAAAATAAACTCAAAATGGCCCTGGCTGGTGTAGCTCAGTGGATTGAGCCCCAGCTTATGAACCGAAGGGTTGCTGCTTCAATTCACATGCCTGCGTTTCAGGCCAGGTTCTCAGTAGGGGAAGCATGAGGCAACCACACACTGATGTTTCTCTCCCTCTTTCTCCTTCCCTTCCCCTCCATAAAAGTAAATAAATAAAAAATGAATAAAAATAAAAAAGAATAAATTCAAAGTGGATTAAAGACTTCAGTGTAAGACCTGATCATAAAACTCCTAAAAGTAAACATAGGCAGTAAAATCTCAGACATTTATCACAGCAATATTTTTCTGATATATCTTGTTGCACAAAGGAAACAAAGGAAAAAATAAACAAATGGGGTTACACTGAACCAAAAAGCTTTTGCGCATTGTGTGGTACAAGTCTAACTACACAAAATTAAATTTTCTCCAATCTTATCTGTACATATGGGAACTGAAGGTTGGGGGAAAGAAATTAAAAGATATACACATGCATACATGTATATATTTGTATATCCAAAATTGCTATAATAAACATGCATCCAAAAGTAAAAAAGGAGAATCCTAATTGTATTTTGACTTATTTATTTCCAGTATTTTCTCTAAATATACTGTTGTAACCATATATATTACATATACAAATTTGCATCCTTTTATTTTTTAATATCATAATAGACATTTTTTCCTATGTTATCACAAACTGTTTGTAATTATACTGATAATGTAGCTCAAAGACTAACACATTTTAGATGACTGAAATTAATTAAATAAATTAAACATCAAAAGCAGGTCAAAACTGCTTATGGACTTTACAAAGAAAGGGAAAACACATGTTATTCCTAAAGGGTTGGTTCGTTTTCTTTCTTCTATATCTCAAAAACAAACCTTACTTTATTGTATAAAAGTATATTAGCAGCACAACAATCCCACAGTCTAGACCAGGGTCAGTACTAACGAAATTGCTGGACAAAGGCATTTGATAGAAAAAAACTAGACTCCTCTGCTGCCTTAGTTCAGGGGAAATATGAATGAGTCAACTATAAAAGAAAATTTCAATTTTGCTGTTATTGTTGTACTAAATGTGTGAGGTGATTTTTTTTTTAATCTTTAGAGGGGAAGGGAAGGAGAGAGGGAGAAAAATATCAATGTATGGTTGCCTCTCATGAGTCCCCTGCTGGGAACTGGCCTACAACCCAGGCATGTGCCCGGACTGGGAATCAAACCACGATCCTTTGGTTCACAGGCCCGCCGCACTCAACCCACTGAGCTACACTAGCCAGGGTGATTTCTTTACCTTAACAATACAAAGCAAACTATTCAAGCACTACAGATGCTTTTCGTAAAAATGACTGACTTACTTGACTAAACTGACTAGAGGTATTCAAGTTTAAAAAAATTTCAGCATCTTGAAAACTATAAATCTTTTTATACACTTTAATGGTATACACATAATAATCATGAAAAGTTTACAGTAAAGTAAACTAATCAATTAACTGGGATATTGTTGGCTACACTTTCAGAAAGAAATAAAGGTTTTAAGTACTAAAGTAGTCAATCTGCATAAACTTTTCCAAAAGAAAAGTTTCCAACAGAGGTTTATAAAAATTATTAGTTTCTTCCTCACATGTTTAATTTTATATTTGGAAATATTTTATTCTTTAAAGAGAAGAATATCACTATATCAGAGTATGTTTTACAAATTACAGGGCCAAAAAAATATTATCATCTTTATAGATGTCTTAAAACTTAAATGCTTGAATATGAAAGATCAAAAACTATGCAGAATTTTGAAACTTTGAATTTGTGGAAATTTCATATTAATCTATTAGATGCCTAAAGTATGCTGAAGAGACACTGTACTTGGTTCCTATCCTTACCAAACAGATTCGATCCTACTTAGTGTTAAAAAGTAGGTTAGACCAGATCTGTGTGAAAGCTTTTAAATACCTTCTAAACTAGTACAGACTGAGAAAGGAAAGATAGGCAACTCTGAAGTTTTTTTCACGTTGGGAGATTTTTTTGACATCTATCACTTCAACAAGATCTATAATCACATGGGCATCATTTACCATGGCCATGAATATTTGAATTTTCCTTGTGATACCCTTCAATGAAAACAATGGGTAGAGCACTGGGAGGATGATACAGTAAAGTTAAATGTGCTCCATGCCCGAGAACAGCAGTTCCTCAAATAATCTGACCAGACTTCAGTATTCACCAAATCTAACCAAATTCTCTAACATTACCAACAAACAAAAATTACCCTTAAAGACTGAAAAGTTGTGACGCTGTATGTGGACAGTTATTAACAACCACACCTAAAACAAAAGCAAACTAAGAGGACAGCTAGATCAGGAGCAGAACCATAGAAATGAAGATCTCATAGAGGGTTAGCAACAGGGGAGTGGGAGAAGGAGAAAGGGGGAGAAGGTACAGAGAATAAGTAGCATAGACAGTAGGTAGAAAATAGATGGGGGGGGCAAGAATAGTACGGGAAATATAGAATCTAAAGAACTTGAGACACCTGGTCATAAACTAAAGGGGGGAATGGTGGGGGAGGGGCGTGCAGTGTGGAGGGGAATGAAGGGGGGAAATAGAACAACTGTAATGGCATAATCAATAAAATTAATTTTTTTTTAAAAAAGACTTAAAAGTTAAAGAAAGGAATGCCAATTGTATCAATCTTACTTTGGGGAACAGGAAAAAATTAATTTTCAAACAACCAGTTGAAAGTCTATTTCTGAGAAGAAAAAAGAAAAGAACCCTTCTCTCTCTGTTATACAAAGTGCCTAAAAGTCTCCAAAGACTTATACAAATGTCAAGACACTAACGTTCTGGAACATTGTTTCTATATAGGCAATGTGATTCCTAGACAATTATGATTCTGTTTATGTCAGTAAATACATTCGTTTTTATTTTACTTTGTAAAACTAAATGTTTAGCACCATAACTATTTATGGATGATTATTTTTTGACAACAGAATTAGTGACTTTACTCCTTTTCCCTTATTATAATTTATGTAATGCCAAAGTGGTAAAACCAAAAATTAAAAACTACAGGAATAAAGAAAACAAGTTTTTGCCATTTGCAAAACTCCCAACCCATTTTCTACAATCCAGTTTTTACATCACAAAAGGGAACCAATCCTGAATCAATTCTAGAACCAAAACAAAGTTTAATGTAGTTTGTATTTGGCAGAAATGCATTTTTGAGGGTACTATAAAGAAATGAACAAAAAGCAATACGACTAGAACCTATTCTCATTCTACTGACCCATGGCAAAAGCATCAAGGGAAAGATGAAAGGGATGAAAGGGGGAGGATATATCAAGTATGATGAGAGCAAAAGCAATGTCACTGTGTGAGACAAATGAAATGGGCAGGAAAAATAGGAATAAGGGTATGTGTTGGCCAGGGTGGGGTGGGGGAGACAGAGGTGGTCCGGAGTGAGGACAGGGGAAGTTTATATGGTTACTTGTAAAGGTTGGAAGAGGTGATGATATCTGAGAAAGAGTTTAACAACTTTTTTAGCCTAGAAAAAACTTGAACAAATGCCTTTTGGAGAGAATCTAGGGAATGGAAGAAGCTAAAAACACCTGCAAGGTGACATAATTCACAGTATAAGGTTTCTGATGAGCAGCAGCAAAGCTAAGTGGTATGGGGAGGTAGGGGATAGGGTGGGATAAGGGGAGAGAACTTGTTTTCTCCCACACAAATACAATAAATAGAAACAAACCAGGATTTAAAAAGAAAAAAAGAGAAAGAAGAAAAAAAGAAGAGAAAACCAGGAAAGACAGAAGACAGACAAAGAGACAGAAAGCTTGCTATGCAGTCCAAGACAAGCCTCTAGAGCCTCTATTCCCCAAACACTGTGTTGCCCAGAAGCTCTTCTCTACAGGAATTCTCAAGCCATGACTGCAAAAGGATGCCAAGACTAGGTATAAAAGCAGGTAGTATGTTTATATATCTGGTGGGAGAAATGAAAGGTTCTGTCCTTTGGCAGTTTCTACTGGGTTGGCCAAAAAGTCTGCTACATTTTTCCATAAAATAAAAGACATTCTTCATTTTCATTTTCACCAATAACTTTATTGATCAGGATATTTTGAGTATATTAGCTACCTCCCACTATTGGCTTCTAGTGGGTAGAAGCCTGAGATGCCACTAAACATCCTCCCATGCATAAGACAGCGCACAGCAAATAATTATTTGGCCAAAATGTCAATAGTACCAGCAGACTTTGCAAATCGTTTTTGACACATTCGATCAGTCACAGGACACAGCACAAATCTTTATCTTTGTGTGTCTGTTGCATTTTTACCTTTCTTGAAGTAATAAAGCATAATACACCAAAAATGATGCATACATTCTTCCATCTCCAATATTAAAATGATGGCACAAAAATTCACCAATTTTGATAAGTTTTTTAAATGCCTACTGATATGACAACTATTACAAAACAATCTAATACAATTGTTTTGAATGAAGTTAAAGATAACTAAGTGCTAATACAGCCATCATACAGAAAAAAAGTAACAGTTTTTTGGCCAACCTAATATTTTATCTGTGAAGCAACAGATCAGATCTCCTAACAGAAAGAGTAATTGGCAGGGTAAAAACAGAAAATCATCGGGAGCATGGGAAAGGAAATTTTTAGCAGAAATCTAATAAGACTGTCAGTGTTAATGTTCTTAAATGGTTATTTTTGTTATAAAAGAACTTAGACCAACAAAATGGTATAACCTCTTTGGAAAAAAGAATGAAGGGTCCTCAAACAGTTAAAAATAGAATTGTGATGTGTTCCAACAATCCCACTTCTGGGTATATCCAAAATAAGATCTCAAAGAGATATCAGCATTCCCTGATTAACTAATATTGGAAACAAATGTCCATCGAGAGATCAATAGATGGCCCTGGCTGGTGGGCTCAGTGGACTGAGCACCAGCCTTCGAATCAAAGGGTTGCTGGTTCTATTCCCAGTCAGGAAACATGCCTGGGTTTCAGGCTAGGTCAGGTCCCCAGTAGTGGGTGTGTGAGAGGCAACCACACACTGACGTTGCTCTCCCTCTCTTCCCCACTGAATTAAATAAATAAATAAAATCTTTAGGAAAAAAGAGATGAATAAAGAAAGTGTGCTATATATATAATGAAATACTATGCAGCTATTAAAAAGAAAGAAATTCTGCAGTATATGACAACATGCATGGACCTTGAGGACACTACACTAAGTGAAATAAGTAGACACAGAAATGAAAATACTGTAGGATCTCACTTACGTGACGTATCTAAAATAATCAAACTTATGATATCAAAAACTGGAATGCTGGTTATCAGTGGCTAGCAGGAGTAGTACATGAGGAGTTACTAATCAACAGGCATAAACTCTCCGTTAAGTAAGATGAATAAGCACTAGAGATGTGCTGTACAACACTATACATATAGTCAACAATAATGTCGTACACTTAAAATTTATGAAGAGGATAGATCTGATGTTGAGTACTCTTACCACAATAAAAAATTGTTTAAACAAAAGAATGAACAAACAAACTTAGGCCACTTTGGTTATGCACAATATTTAAATTCTTTTCAAAGATGCCCTGGCTGGTGTAGCTCAGTGGATTGAGCGCGGGCCTGCAAATCACAAGATCACGGTTCGATTCCCAGTCAGGGAACATGCCTAGATTGCAGGCCAGTTCCCAGCAGGGGACTCATGAGAGGCAACCATACACTCATATTTCTATCCTTCTCTCCTTCCCTTCCTCTCTAAAGATAAATAAATAAAATATTTTTTTAAAAAAAGATGATGGTGGGTAACAAAGAAGTTTAAGATGGTGAGGGTTAGCTACTCCCTTACCCTATATCTTGCAAAAAGTTACAATAAAAACAATTCTAAATCCAAATCCCTCCACACATATAGACACTTAACTAAGCAAATATTACTCAACAAGACAGCAAAAAAGAAAAACCTCATACAACCCGTTCCACATGGCACATAGAGTCCCAAATCTTGTCTGATTACCATCTTGCATTAAATAGTCATTCAAGGGAGGCATAATATCTCAAAGGCAGAATTCTGATATCCTTAGAGTTGCTCTAAGGCAATCAGAAATCCTCTTCTCCAAGTGCTGAATACCAAAAATAACAAAATCAAGTATAGGGCACCATTGCTCAACACAAATGCCTCAAATGATCCTTATATCTTATTCATGCAATGGAGAAAGGTCTCTGATACATTGTAGCCAATTGAAATATCTTGAATAGCACTAATTTCACTAATAAGCATCTATGTATATTATCCATACTGCTAAACAAAAAACTACTAATTGCATCAATGAAAAACCACTTACTTAAGAATTTGGTCTTGACTGGAATATAAAAAGTTATAGTAGTACTTTTAAAAGTCCATCCCTAGAGTGTCAATTTCTGAAAAAAGGAACTAACTGGACCTCAAGCATAGATTAAAATGTTAAAACAAACACATCAGTTTATGTCTCTCTGTTCTGAAAGAGTTTAAATCCTTCAGATATTGTACCACTGTGGCAAATTGCAACTACACACAAAAATCTTTCTTCCACTACTACAATGGCACATGATTACTCTGCTAAACACCTGATTTATCAGACTCTCTTACCAATTATTAAGGTTAAGTCATTGGATCAGGAAGTGAAATGTACAACTTCCAGATCATCTACAATTTAAACACAGCATATTTCTCTGAACTTTATCCACGTTTTTTCCCTTGATCTGGAACACAGGTGTTGTAACAACTAAATGCAAACTAACTCAACTCCGTAGTCCAGAGGACAGCAACCTACAGTTTTGGACAAAACCAGCCCAATGTCTGTTTATATAAATAAAGTTTTATTGGAACACACTATACCTATTTATTTCCTTATTGTCTTTGGCTTCTTTTGTATCACAACATTTGGAAAATTTTGACAGAGATTATATGGTCCACAAAACCTAAAATGTGTTTTATCTAGGTGATTATAGAAAAAGAAGGCCCGCTTATGCCTTAGAAGATAGCAGAGCAACAAAATACCAAGAACCAGAGCCTATCAATGTCCTTTGCAAAGGATTGGCCTGACTTCCAGTCAAGATGGAGGCATAGGTAAACATGACTCGCCTCCTCACACAACTGCATCAAAATTATAACTAAACTATAGAACAACAATCACTCAGAACCCTCAGAAATCGAGTTGTATGGAAGTCCAAAAACAACACAATTAAAGAAACCACATCCATCCAGAGTTATAAGAGGGGCAGAGATGCAGAACAAGCTGGTCCACTACCTCTGTGTGATGGATAAAATTCAGGAGGGAAATCTTGGGAGCAAAGAGTCTCAGCCCCACACTAATCACCCCAGACCAGAGTTCCAATGCCAGAAATATAAGTCCCCGTAACTTCTAGCTGCAAAAACCAGCAGGCATTGAGACAGTGGAAGAAACTTCTAGAGCTCCAAGCATTTCCTCTTAGAGAACCCACACACGATTTACTCAGACTAACTCCCTCTGAGCTCCAGCACAAGGGTAGTATCTTGAAAGGCACCAGTGGCATATAGGGAGAAATTGAAGCGTCTTGCATCAAGGTGAAAGCTAGGGGACAGCTTTCTCCCACACAGAAAGACAGGTAGAGGCCACTGTCCCTTTTCTGAACTCTCCCCACACAGACATACAGAGCCAGCAGGTGGATGCCACATCTGAGACTCCATCAACCTGGCTAATACTATTAGCCCCAACCTGGAGATCCCCTTGAGGCACCATCCCACCCAATTTACCAGCCCACCCAAGCTGTTAACAGTGGCTTTTCCATATGAATGGCTGGTCTTGACTCATGCCTCACAACTTCCTAAATCCTTCCCAACAAATAATAGCCAGTGAGCCGCCAGCCTCCATACCTCTTGTAAGTGGCCTGAGCACTTGCAGCAGCCAGCCTAGGTTTACAGCTTGGCTTTGCATGGGAACCTCTAAGACCAGCACAAATAGTAGCTACCTGCAAATTTCTTTATAACTCATGCAAAGTGGCCCTACACAGAACACAGGTGGGGGGATGACCTTGGCCTGTACCACCTAGACAACCTCAGAGCCAACACCCAGTAATAGCTATAAACCATGTCACAGAACAACCATCCTGACCCTGCACAGTGGGTCCTCCACAGAGGGCAGAGGTTGGTGTTCAATGATACAGTCAGTCTTTGCAGCTCACTGCCCTGAGTAAATCCTCCGCCTTGACATGCCAACAACAATCAAGGATCAACTACAAGAGAAGGGAGTATTCGGCCCACACAGAGGGTACACCACAAGTATCCACCTTGGGTGCCTCTGGACCCTAAGGACATCTACTATATTAGGTCCACACTACCAAGACAGGCAGTCATAGCAGCTCTGTTACATAGAAACAAACACAGGGAGGCTGCCAAAACAAGGAGACAAAGAAACAGCCAAAATGAAAGAACAGATTGAAACTCCAAGAAAACGACTTAACAAAATGGACATAAGCAATGTATCACATGCAGATTTCAAAAGACTGGTTATAAGGATGCTCAAGGATGTTAGTGAGAACCTCAACAGCATAAAAATGACCCAGTCAGGAATAAGGACACACTCATTGAAATAAAGAATAATTTATAGGGAAACCATTGTAGAGTGGAAGAAGCCAAGAATTGAAGTCAATGATTTGAAACATAGGAAGTGAAAAAAAAAAAATCAATCAGAACAAGAAGAAAAAAGAATCCAAAAATAAGAGGATAGTGTAAGCAACCTCTGAGATAATTTCAAGTGTTCCAACATTTACATCATAGGGGTGCCAGAAGGAAAAAAGAAGTTGGAGAAAGAAAGAAGTTGTAGAAAGAAAGAAGAGAAAGAAGTTGGAAATCTACTTGAAAAAATAATGAAAGAAAACTTCCATATGACAGTGAGGGAAACAGAAATGCAAGTGTCCAGGAAGCACAAAGTCCCAAGCAAGCTGGATGCAAAGAGGCCCATTCCAAGACACATCATAATTAAAATGCCAAAGGTTAAAGTAAAAAGAGAACATGAAAAGCAGCAAGAGAAAAGAAGTTAGCTATCTACAAGGGAGTTCCATAAGACTGTCAGCCGACTTATCAAAAGAAACTTTGCAGGTTAGAAGGGATTGGCAAAAAATGTTTTAACTTATAAAAAGCAGGAAACTACAACCAAGATTTCTCTACACAGCAAAGCTATCATTTGGAATTGAAGGGCAGATAAGGAGCTTCCCAGATAAGAAAAAAAACTAAAGGAGTTCATCATCACCAAACCATTATTATATGAAATGTTAAAGGGACTTATTTAAGAAAAATAAGATAAAAACTATGAACAATAAAATGGCAATAAATACATACCTATCAACAACTGAATCTAAAAAACAAACTAAGCAAACAAGAAGAATAGAGAAAGAATCATGAATATGGAGAGCATTTTTGATAGTTGCCTCAAGGGATGGTGGGTTGGGGGTTTGGGTGAAGAGGTGAGGGGATTAAGTAGCACAAATAGGTAGTTACAGAATAGCCATGGCAATGTAAAGTACAATATAGAAATAGAGTTGCCAAAGAATTTAATCGCATGATCCATAAATATGAACAGAGGTGTGGGGATTGCCTGATGGAGTGGGGGGTGCTGGGTGGTAGGGTGCAAAGGGGAAATAACTGGGAAAACTGTAATAGCATAATCAATAAATTATAATTTAAAAAGAGGAAATGGATTGGCCTCCCTAATCTAAAATGGCCAGATGTTATATGAGAGAATACTTGAAAGTCACACTATTTAAACCATTGTACTCTGTAATATCAATATCTATTACCTATAATAATATTTCTAATATATTCATTACCACAAACACCAACTTAGTTTTTATTGAGAAGAAGCAGGTAAGTGAAATGGAAATACAGCAGGTCCTCAAATACTGGTCATTTCATTCAATATATTTTTAACATTGATTGATGAGATACCCTAGGAACTTAACTCTTGTTTATATCAATCAGCCTATGCTAAAACTAGTTTCATTACTCATCATTATGCTTAAAGTTACAGAACCTATAGACACATTAAGTGAGGACTCACTCATAGTGACTTCATTAGAACATAGGCAACATTAATATTAGACATATGAGATTCAAAGAAGGAAATAATTAGTAGTTACACATTGTGGGGTGCTTGTGCACCCCACACACCCTTGCTGAGTGTTCCCAGTACCAAAGTTTAAACCATCCGTTGATTCTGAGCAGTTTCTGTAGCTAGTCCCAGAGGTTTAAGACCAGAAACCAGAGTGTGACTAAAATGGAACTGCTCATGTCCTGGGGGTAGGAAATCAGGTATACTGGTTTTGTTTGCTGCTTGCTACAAAATGTGTTAAATCAAATCCTAGGCCCTAGTTGGCAAAAAAATTTCCATGAGTACTTTGCATTATTGCATGTCATTTGAGCAAGGTACTACTAACTGCCTTTGGTTTCAAACCACAGTTGACCCCTTAAAAGCACCAGGGTTAGGGATTACTGACCCCACATAGTCAAAAATCTGCATATAAATTTTGATTCTACCTTCACAGCCACAGATTCAACCATGGGAATACACAGTTGGGAAACCAAGTTTGGGAATGTAAAATAGTGTTTTTAACCTGCTGTTATTTGAATTCACAGATTGAAACCAGCAAATATAAGGGGCATACTGTATTTATTGGACAAGTGGACTTCCACTCAAATTTAAAAAACAAGTGGACTTCCAGTCAAGATAAAGGCATAGGTAAACATACCTTACCTCCTGGCACAACTATAACAAAAAATACAACTAGACTATAAAACAAATATCATCCAGAATCATAAGAAAATCAAGCTGTATGGAAATCCAACAACCAAGGATTTAAAGAAGCCACATTCATCCGGATGAGTAGGAGCGAGGAGATGCAGAGACATGTGGAGAGGCGCAGAGACATGTGGAGAGGCACAGAGACAAGGACAGGCAGAGACATGGAACAGGTGGTGGTCCCACATCTACATGTGATAGATAAAAATCCGGATGGGTACCTTGGGAGCGAGTGATCCTAGTTCTACATGAGACAACCCAACCTAGGGAACCAGTGCCAGGAAGATAAGTCCCCAAAACTTCTGGCTATAAAAACAGTAGGGGTTGGGGCAGCAGAAGAAACTGCAGGATTCTCAGGAGACTCCTCTTAAAGGCTCACAAAAGACTTTGGACTTACACAGACTTAATCCCTCTGGGATTCAGCACAGGGCAACAGCTGGAAGGACACAAGTGGCATATGAGGAGAAACTGAAGTGACTGGCATCAGGGCTAGCGCAGGGAGACAGCTTCCCCCAGCTCAAAACTCCAGAGGCCAGGTAGCAGCATTATCCTCTCTCTGAGTCCTCCCCCAAACAGAGCAACAGAGGGGTGACAGGTTGCCCCACCCTGGTGATTACCTAGGGCTCTGCTCCATACAACTTACAGGTGTGCTTTTCTACAATAGGCCATACTACTAAGACAGAAAGTCAAAGCTGCTCTGCCTAATATATAGAAACAAACAAGAGGAGCTACCAAAATAAGGAGACGAAGATATATGGCCCAAATGAAAGAATACAACAAAACTCAAAAAAGAGAACTAAACAAAATGGAGATAAGCTATCCATCAGATGGAGAGTTCAAAACACTGGTTATTAGGATGCTGAAGGAATTCATTGGGTACATCAATAGCATAAAAAAGAACGAGGCAGAAATGAAGGTTACTTTAAGTGAAAGAAAAAACAAAGCTATGGGGAACCAGTAGTAGAGGGGACAAAGCCAAGAATCCAATCAACAATTTGGAACATAAGGAAGAAAGACATTCAATCAGAAGAAGAACAAAGAATTAAAAAAAAAAAAAACAAGGATATAGGCTAAGGAGCATCTGGGACACCTTCAAATGTACCAACATCTGAATCATAGTGGTACCAGAAAAAGAAGAGAAAGAGCAAGAAATTGAAAACGTATTTGAAAAAATAATGAAAGAATACTCCCCTAATTTGGTGAAGGACATACAAGTCCAGGAACCACAGAGAGTTCCAAACAAGATGGACCCAAAGAGGAACACAACAAGACACATCGTAATTAAAATGCCAAAGGTTAAAGATAAAGAGAGAATCTTAGAAGCAGCAAGAGAAAAGCAGAGGGTTACCTACAAAGGAGTTCCCATTAGACTATCATCTGATTTCTCAAAAGAAACTTTGCAAGCTAGAAGGGATTGGCAAGAAGTATTCAAAGTGATAAAAAGCAAGGACCTAGAACCTAGATTATTTTATCCAGAAAAGCTATCATTTGGAATTGAAGGGCAGATAAAGTGCCTCCCAGACAAGGTAAAATTAAAGTTGTTCATCATCACCAAGCCATTATTAGATGAATTATAAAAGGAATTATATAAGAAAAAGATTTAAATTATGAACATTAAAATGGCAATAAATTCCCAAGTATCAATAATTGAATCCAAAAAACAAACTAAGCAAACAAACAGAACAGGAACATAATCATAGATATGGAGATCATTTGGAGGGTTATCAGCTGGGAGAAAGAAAGAGGAAGTTGGGAGAAAAGGTACAGGAATTAAGAAGTACAAATTGGTAGGAACAAAATACACAGGGGATTGGTAAGAACAGTATAGCACATGGAGATGTAAAACAACTTATATGCATGACCCATGGACAAGAATCCATGGACACGAACTAAGGGGAGGCAGGGAAACTGCTGGAGGGAATGGGGGAACTGGGTGGATTGAGGAAAACTGAGGTAATTGTAATAGCATAATAGCATCTGTAAGAAGCATATTATACTTCTATAGTTATATATAAATTTATATAGATATAAAAATATATTTTATATAAACATATATTGCTGATTATGCTATTATAATTTCCCCCTTTATATATATATATATGTATATGTGTATGTGTGTGTGTATATATATATATATATAAAATATGCATAGAGTAGTCCTGTACAGCAAATGCTGCAGGTGGAATCACTAAAACAGCCATTTCAACACTCCTGACTAGTTTGGTTCCTTCTGCTATTGAAAGCCAAGAGCATAAAAAGCACTTTCCAGACTCCCTGGTATTCGGGGTACATACATGTGACCTTTTTTCCACCAGTAAGGCATTTCCAAAGAAATGAGAATAATGTGAGGCGTTATTCCTGAGGGCAGATTAAATATCATGAAAGCACAGAAGTAAATGAAAAAGTTCTGGAATGGATGGTGTTGATGGTTACACACACTATAAATGTACTTAATGCCACTGAATTGCACAATTAAAAACTAATATAGTAGTAAATTATATGGGTATTTCACAATAAAAAATTTTTAACTATATATATTCATTACAATTTCCAGACTATTACTGACAAGCAATTGCTAAAAGGAACATATGTATACAGTTATATAGTAAATAATATATAAATAGTACCATCTAAGAAAAACTATAACAAGAAAAAAAAACAAGAAATAAGAAAGTCCAAATAATGAGGGTTCAGCTCTAGCCTAATCATTTTTCACTTACTAAAGGAAAGCTAGCTATCACACTTATCTGTAGGATTCTGATAAAGACTTTAAAAATACAGAGATATATCACATCTCTAAACGCAGATTTCTGAAACAACAGCAGAGTGAAATTCTAAGAACAAAATTAGGATATTATCTCTATTGTAATTGGTTATTTTTTTAAAAGGTGTCTTTGAACTGTATGAATTGAATACCTAAATGTTAGTTCTAATGAAACACAAATAGCCACCAAAAGTCATGAGATCTCAAATCACTACTAGAGCCCCACCATCTCAATGTGTGCCACTGAATGATGACTCTATCCATAAAAGCAACTCATCTATATGCTCTTAATTTTTTTAGTTTTATTTTAATTATATAATATGTGAATATGCCATTTTGAATTTTTTAGTGTTTTTTTACATTTATATATTTTTTAATTATTGTTCAAGTTACAGTTTTCTGTCTTTTACTCCCATCCCAGCCCACTCCCCCAGTGCTCCCCACCTCCCTCCCATTAGCGCCCCCACCTTAGTTTTTTTCCATGTGTTCTTTATACTTGTTCCTGTGAATCGTTCCCCTTTTCCCCTGAAATTCTCTCCCCTCTCCCCTCTTTTTTTTTTTTTCAGTTTAAGCAGTACAGATAACCATTACCCCAGGCCTCTTAGTGTCACTTCCTACCTTAAAAGCAATTGTTAACTTTTTCATGTGTCTTTCCAGACTTACCTGTGCATTTTCATACATATATGTAGACATAAAATTGAGCAGTTTTGTGTTTAAGATTAATTCCCATAAATCCTATCATGCCACATTCTGCAACTTATTTAACTGCTACACAAAATCCCTAGTAATAACCTATGATAGGTAAATCCCAAGTTATTTAACCATTCCTCTAAAAATGGACACTATTTCCAATTTGCAAATATTACAAACTGCAGTAAGTTTTCCTCACATTTTCTTTCCTCACAAAAGAAAATATCTGAAAGTGTAAATCCCTGATTTACAGTGTATGATTCATTAGTTTCTTGCAAAGAGCTTCAGATCTATACTAAAAATAATGAAATCAACCACCCAAATACTCCTCTTTTCTGAAAATTCCTGGTACACTAGAGGAAAAGATAAGGCTGTAACTTATCTTTATAGCCTTATCTTAATAAGGCTATAACTACTTGTCATTTATTGCAAAATCTAACTTTTCTCCAAATGCAATGTCTGGCTGGCTTAGGAAGAAATGCTTGCTGCAGCTATTGGCATGTGTTTTCTGTGTAAAAGGATAAATACATTCAACATCTGGACAACACAAGATAGAAAAACCCTATCTTAATAGAGGTGGCACTGGCTCTGTGGATGGAAAGAACCTGAGAAAAAGCTGCCCCACCACAACGAAAACCATATATAATAGAAAGCCCAAGAAAATGAATATCTGAGTATTATTTATACAACTCAAAGTAATCAAAGCATTTCCCCTATGAACATGAATTGCTAGTTCCATTTATATCACTGGTCTCTGTTTTCCAATCAACTATTCTATGTTCTACCCACCATATCCCTTTACCATTAAATAAACCCCGAACACTTCCCTCTCCCTTCCCTGATCATTCCAACATTTACCACAGATACTCTGCTATATAAAGAGATATAAAGAGACAAATAAATCACATTCCCTCCCCTCCACAAGTACAGTCTGACACAAATGACAGACTTCCATACCAAATGCAAATAAAAGTTATGAAGAAGAGCATCTATAAGTTGCAAATTTAGAAAATGGTTTCATGAAAAATTGGTTTTGAAATATAAAACTGGATTTCTAATAAATGGAGAGGAATGTGAAGAGAATTACCAACAGAGAAAAAGCAAATTCAAAATTGCGGGAAAATGAAAGGCTTCAACCTATTTAGAAATCTGTGAAATGGCTTGAAATTAAGGTGTATAAGGAGGCATTGATGGGAATGATGAGAAAGAATGATACAAAGAGTAGAAAAAAACAGGTCAAAAGGAATCTTGAATGTCACAGCAAAGAAATGGGACTTTCACTAGGAAGTTCTCAACATGTCTCTTCTACGAAAAGAAAATAATGTTCATATTTTATTGTTGTACTCTCATTAACAAAAAGTTACTGCAGTTGGGCCATTCAAAGCAGTTAGCTGTAAAACCTCTCCTTTCTCTCCTACTAATCTCAAAGGAAGCTCAACAAGTAATGCTGCCAACAATGAAAACCCCTTTTCTTCTCTTCTGTTATCTAAACAAACTTTTCCCATAATATATGTAGCATAATATGTAGGATACTAATACCCAACCTTGACCAGGTATCTCAGTTGGTTAGAGCACTGTCCAAATACATTAAGGTTGTAGGTTCAGTCTCTGGTCAGGGCACATAATTAAGCAATGGATGCATAAATAAGTGGAACAACATGTTTCTCTTGTTCAAGGAGTTGAGTTGTGATCTCAACTCCTTTCTCACTCTGTCTAAAAGTCAATAAATAAAAATTTTAGAAAAAAGACACATCCATTCAACTGCATCAAATTCCTTCCCATAATTGTTTTTAAAAACACATTGGCCATTCTAATTCCAGGTTAATATGAAATAAGCATATTTTACCCCATCTGTCCCACTGAATCAAACTATGAAAACTGAATAGAACACATGAATCAACTATTTGCAAACTCTGAAAAGAAAATAAAAGCAGGCAGATCAAGGGAGAACAAAATTCAAATTACTATAAACCAGAAGTGAGTATTAGCATTTTCTTTTCCTCTGTGGTCCCTTTGACTAACAAACAAAGCAAAGGGAAATATTTATTTGAAACCTGCACACCAATGTTTATAGCAGCCTTATTTATAATTACTGAAACCTGGAAGGAACCAAGATGTCCTTCAGTAGCTGGATAGATAAACTGTGTCATTACACTTTTATCTCAACTTACAGAAAATACAACATCAAGAGTAAATCCTAAAAGAGAGATCCAAGATGGAGGAGGAGTGAGTGGAAGTAACACGAACCTCCTCTCAGGACCAATCTGGAATTACAACTAAACTGAGGAGAAATCACCTGGAATAAACAACTAAACAATGGTGAGAGAGAAACCTTATAATATCGGACAGACAGAAGAATCAGTTTCAGCATAACGTAACTAGTAGGGAGTGAGGTGGAGACAGAAAAGAGCTGTCTAGGCACCCAGAGGTGGCACCTGAAGTGCCAGAAGGATATTACAGCATCCAGTTGTATCCCACTGAGAAATGTGGGGTCTAACCCTAGCTGAGCCAGTCTATAGCACCAGAGCCTGAACAGTACATAGATAACATCCAGCTGTGAAAAGCGTGAAGGTTTCTCTCTGCCAGAAACTGATTGTCAGAGACACAAAGAGCTACTTAAAAAGGCCAATGCATAAATTTTCATTTCCAGCCACTTACACTGTGCTCCAGCAAGGTGGACTAGAGATGCTTGAGGAGAGACTTGGGATGAAGGCTTTGGGGAGAGAACTGAGAGAGTAGCCACCAAGATCCTCCTACTGAGTCATCCCCATATTGTAGCAGCTATCTTGCTCAAGCTGATCACTTCCCTCCCAGGGGCAGCAATCTGAAGGGGAACAACAGCCCTGACCATAGGAGGGACTCTGCCCCACCCTGTGGTGCTTAAGCCAGACTGCTGAGTGCAGAGTGACTAGATTAACAACTGAAGGAGTCAGCCACAGACAGAAGATCCTAGAAGTCTTGAACAGGCTGCCTAAGGCCAGATGGAGTCACTACCTGGCATCACCAGAGTCAAATCCATAAATAAAAAACAGTAGTAAATACTAGATGCCACCAAGACAAAATCCACTGTTGGTCTTCTCCATGGTTCGCAATATTTTCTTTCCTGCATACCTTTTTAACATTCATTCCTAATCCTTCAAGTTTGTGCATATTAAGTCACTAGATTTTATACTACACTTTAGTTCAATTCACATAATTTGCTCCTCTGTTCTCTTATCCATTTTACCTTCTTCTTTCCTCTTATTTTGTTTTCTCTCTTGCTATAACTTGTTTCTATTCTGCACTCTTACTATTTCTTCTACATCTAGCTTCTCAAAACCAATTTTCTTGTCAATGATCATCTCATTCTGAAAATATTGGCACTTTTTCTCCACCTTTAGCAATCTTTGCTTATTGGTTGTGGGTAGGGTAGTTGTTGTTGTCTTTTTTCAATTTTATCTCTAGATCTTCACTATTTTTATATTTCAAATCTCAAATTTTACCACTGCCCTCTTCTACTCTTTTTTTTAAGTTATGAATTCTTTTTTTAATTTTTATTTATTGATTATATCATTACAGTTGTTCTATTCCCTCCTTCATTCCCCTCCACCCTGCACACCCCAACCCCTACCATCCCCCCCCTTTAGTTTATGACCGGGTGTCTCAAGTTCTTTGGATTCTATATTTCCCATACTATTCTTGCCCTCCCCCTATCTATTTTCTACCTACTGTCTATGCTACTTATTTTTCTGCACCTTCTCCCCCCTTCTCCTCCCACTCCCCTGTTGCTAACCCTCCATGAGATCTTCATTTCTATGGTTCTGCTCCTGATCTAGCTGTCCTTTTAGCTTGCTTTTGTTTTAGATGTGGTTGTTAATAACTGTGAGTTTGTTGTCCTTTCAACGTAAATATTTTTTATCTTCTTTTTCTTAGGTAAATCCCTTTAACATTTCATATAAGGGCTTGGTGATGATGAACTCCCTGAATTTGATCTTATCTGAAAAGCACTTTATCTGCCCTTCCATTTTAAATGAAAGTTTTGCTGGATAGAGCAATCTTGGTTGTAGGGCTTTAGATTCCATGCCTTGGAATACCTCTTTCCAGCCCCTTCTTCCCTGTAAGGTCTCTTTTGAGAAATCAGCTGACAGTCTGATGGGAACTCCTTTGTAGGCGACTGTCCCCTTATCTCTTGCTGCTTCTAGGATTCTTTCATTTTAATCTTGGCTAATGTAATGATGATGTGCCTTGGTGTGTTCCTTCTTGGGTCCAACTTCTTTGGGACTGTCTGAGCTTCCTGGATTTCCTGGAAGTCTATTGCCTTTGCCAGATTGGGGAAATTTTCCTTTATTATTTGTTCAAATAAGTTTTCCACTGGTGGCTGTTCCTCTTCCCCTTCTGGTACCCCTATAATTCAGATGTTTGGAGCATTTAAAGATGTACTGGAGGTTCCTAAGTCTCTCCTCATTTTTTTGAATTCTTGTTTCTTCATTCTTTTCTGGTTGGTCATTTTTATCCTCCTTCTGGTCCACTCCTTTGATTTGAGTCCCAGTTTCTTTTCCATTACTATTGGTTTCCTGTGCATTGCCATTCATTTCAATTAGTTTAGCCTTCATATGTTCCTCTACTTTGTGACTAAAATCAACAAGTTCTGTGAGCATCCTGATCACTAGTGTTTTGAACTGTGCATCTGAAAGTTTTTCTGTTTCTTCGTCACTTAGATTTACGGGCTCTGGGGCTTTGAGATCTTCTTGAGCCATTTTTGGTCTGTATTAAGTATGAGGAGCGGAGCCTTAGGGGCAGGGCGGGGCCTCCAGGGTGGGGTCGCTGGGTTGTGATGCTGTATGTGGTGGCGGGGTCAGAGTGGGGAAATGGCATCCCCCTCTCCTGCTTCCTGCGGCTGGGTGAGGAGGGAAGCTTGAGGGGTTCACCAGGGTAGGGTAGCTCAGGTCGCTGGGTTGTGACGCTATATGTGGGGGCGGGGTCAGAGCTGGGAAATGGCGGCCGTCTCTGCTGCCTCCCGTAGCTGGGACCCACTAGGTCCCGTCCCACTGCCCACTCCCTCCTTGGTCTATCTGCGCAGGAATGCGCCAGCACAATCAACCCGCCGTCCTTCACCCTCACTGGGTCGCGCTCACTGGGTCACGCTCACTAGGTCGCTCACTGGGTTGGCCCTTTGCAACCCCATGCCTGAGATCCGCGCACCTGAGATCCGAGCGAGCGCCTGAGTCCATCTGACCAAGTTTTCCGGTGCAACCCCGCTCCACCAGCTGCTGGCTTCGCCACTCTTACTGGTCAGGTTGAAGAATTCGTTGTTATCAGACTTCTGAAAAGTTCAATTTTCTGTGTTCTGGCTATGTTTTCTATTGCTAATATTTTGTTGTCTCTAAACTTGGTTGTGTGAGAAAGCACAGCGTCTCCACCTATGCCTCCATCTTGGCGGAAGTCTTCTACTCTTTTTTCATCTTAATTTTAATTTTTCCCTGTGTTATTCTTTCTTCTTCTTTTTCGATATTATCCTGCCCTTTCTTTTCTTTCTTTCCTTTTTTCTTTTACTTTTTGTCTCAAATTTTAATTTTTCCCTACTGTAGCCTGGCTTTCATTCCTCTCTTAGTATTCCCTCTCCCTCTATCATCTTAAAACCAATTCCCTTTCCTCTAGACATCTCTTAAGATTTCTTTTCCTTTTCCCCTCTTATTTCCATCCCACCTACATTAATTTCAGCTCATTTGCCATGGATAGTGCTGTGGTGGATCTTGTTCTTCAATTTGATTCCTATTTTTTTAAATTATTTATCTGCCTTTTTTTCTTTCTCTCTCACTATCTTTATTTTGTATTTTTTAAATGTCTGTTTAACCTAATACTATAAGCTTCCCTTTTGTTATTTCATTCCACCTTATTCATACCCTTTTATATTAATGATGTTAATCTTATTTTCTCTCTTCGAATTGCTCTGATTCTGAACTCTTCTTAGTGCTCTTCCCTCTACCCTCTCAGTATATTTTTTCTTTCACTAAGCCATCTCATATTTGTTCTCCTTTCTTATCATCTTAATCTCTAATCTCCTTTCTTATTGTCTTAATCTCTTTACACCCTTATTAATAATGGCTCCTTTGCTGTTGATAGTGGGATTGTCAGTGGGAGTTATTTTTGTGGATGTGGTTTTGGTTCCTGGGCTTTATAGTTTTGTTCTGGCAGTGCATGAACAACAACATACAAGACAGAGTGGACGGAGTGACCCTCAGTCAACCAGCTGGAGGGAAGGACCCACCAGAGAAAAACCCAACAACAATAAAAACACAATTACATCCAGAGAGCCAACATAAATGGCATAAAGGGCATCCCAAGGGCATCAAGTTCAAGAGATAAGGGAGACTGCACCACTGAATCACACAAGTCTCCTATCACAGAAGTTCACATCACAAAGACAGAGTCAAAGCAGATCAATTGAAGAAGCAGAAGCAAACAAGAAGAATCTCCCAACAAATGGGAAGACAAAGAAACAACCCTCCATCAAAAGGAAAGGAGGAATCCCCAGAAAGAGTGCTGAATGAAATAGAGGCAAGTAAACTATAAGATATTGAATTCAAAACAATGGTTATAAGGAAGCTCAATGAGCTCAGTGAGAATTACCAAAACTATAAGGGAGATAAAAGGAACTTACTGCGAACTGCATCAGCATGAAAAAGGACATAGAAACTATCAACATGAGCCAGAAGGACATGAAGAATACAATTTATAAATTGAAGAATACAGTAGAAAGTAGGCTACTGCCTTCATCAAGGCAGGCTAGATGAAGCAGAGGATCAAATCGTGAGCTGGAGGACAAGGTAGAAAAAAATTCCCAGAAAGAGCAAGCAAGAAAGAAAAAGACTCAAAAAGAACAAACTGGGGTTAAGGAAACTGCAGGACAACATGAAATGTGATAATATCCATAATGTAGGAATACCAGAAGGAGAGGAAGAGGAGCGGGGAATAGAAGACCTGTTTGAAAAAGTAATAATGGAACACTTCCCTAATTTGATGAAAAAGTCACACTAGTCCAGGAAGCACAGAGGATCCTAATCAAGAAAAAGCTAAAGAACCCCACTCCAAGAAACATCATAATTAAAATGGCAAAATTCAAAGACAGAGAATCTTAAAGGAACTAAAGGAGCAACATACAAGGGAGCCCTGATAAGGCTAGCATCTGACTTCTCAACAGAAACACTACAACCCAGAAGGGAATGGCAAGAAATATCCCAAGCAATGAAAATCAAAAGCCTGAAACCAAGATTACTCAACGCAGCAAGGCTATTAATGAGAATGGAAGGTGAAATAGGAGATTTCCAGACAAAGCAGATGAAAAGAATATACCTCCACCAAATCAGCATCACAAGATATGCCAAAGGACTGCTATAAGAACATAAAGAAGATAAAGAAAAACACAGAAAGAGAGAGAGAAACACAGGAATGAAGGAGGGAAATGACAATGAATAAGTACCTACCAATAATAACCTTAAATGTAAATGGATTAAAAGCTCCAATCAAAACATAGGATAGCTGAATAGATAAGGAAACATTACCCACACATATGCTACCTACAAGAGACCCATCTCAGAAAAAAAAAAACACCTACACAGACTGAAAGTGAAGGGTTGGGAAAAAAATATTCCAACCAAATGAACAGAAAAAAAAAACTGGCATAGCAATACTTGTATCAGACAAGATAGACATCAAAACAAAGGCCATAAAAAGAGACACAGAAAGACACTTCATAATACTCTAGTGAAGAATCCATTAAGAAGACATAAATAGCCCTGGCTGGTGTAGCTCAGTGGATTGAGCATGAGCCTGTGAAGCAAAGGATAACGGTTTGATTCCCATTCAGGGCATATGCCTAGGTTGCAGGCCAGTTCCCAGTGGGAGACACATGACAGGCAACCACACATTGATGTTTCTCTCCCTCTCTTTCTCCTTCCCTTCCCCCCTCTCTCTGAAAATAAATAAAATATTTTTTAAAAAGAAGGCATAAACATTGTAAACCTATATGCATCCAACGGAGGAGCACTCAAATATATAAGAAAAACCTTTAATAGCTTCAAGAAAGGCATAGACAGTAACACACTGTCTATATTAAAAACCAGAGGTTTTTAACACCCCATTGTGAACAATGTATACATCTTCCAAACAAAATACCAATAAAGATAGTGTGACACTGAACAACACACTGGATCAAATAAACTTATACAGAAACTCCAAAGAAGTTTCACTCCAAAGAAGCAAATACATATTCTTTTCAAGTGCACATGGAACATTTTCAAAGACAGACCACACAATAGGACACAAAAGAAGCCTCAACAAATTCAAGAAAACAGAAATCAAATCAAGCATTTTCTCAGACAACAAAGGCCTGAAACTAGAAACCAAAGTGAAGGAAAAATCTCAAAAACACTCAAATTTGTGCAGATTGAATAGCATGCTATTAAAGAATGAGTAGGTTAATAATGAGATCAAGGAAGAAATCAAAAAGTTTCTGGAAACAAATGAAAATGAACTCACAGCAGTACAAAACTTCTAAGACATAGTAAAGGCAGTACTGAGAGGAACGTGCATAGTGATACAGGCCCACCTAAAAAGGATAGAAACATTTCAAATAAACAACCTAACCCTACATCTGCAAAAACTGGAGGATCAACAACAAAGCCTAGAGCATGTTGAAGGAAGAAAATAACCAAAACCAGAGCAGAATTAAATGACATAGAGACCGAAAGAATAATAAAAGGATCAACAAATCCAGGAGCTGGTTCTTTGAAAAGGTAAATAAAATCGACAAGCCTTTAAGCAGACTCATCAAGAAAAAGAAACAGAGGACCCAAATAAACAGAATCAGAAATGAAAGAGGAGAGATTACAACTGATACCACAGAAATACAACGGATTGTAAGAAATTACTATGAACAACTATACGCCAACAAATTTGAAAACTTGGGTAAAATGAAGAAATTTCTAGAAAAATGTAATCTTCCAAAACTGAATGAAGAAGAATAAGAAAGACTGAACAGACATAACAGCTATCGAAATCAAAGTAGTAATCAAAAAACTCCTGACACACAAAAGCCCTGAACCAGGCAGTTTCACAGGAGAATTTTATAAAACATTTAGGAAGAACCAACCCCTATCCTTCTCAAACTATTCCAAAAACTCTAACAAGAGGGAAGACTCCTAAACTCTCTTTGTGAAACCAGCACCATTCTAATCCAAAAACTAGATAAAGACACAAAAAGAAAGAAAACTACAGGACAATATTTCTGATGAACACAGATACTAAGATCCTCAACAAAACATTGGCAAGCTGCATCCAGCAATACAATAAAAAGGTAATACACCATGATGAAGTGGGATTCATCCCAGGGATGCAAGGATGGTGAAGTATTTGCAAATCAATAAATGTAATATATCACATAAAGAAAAGGGAAAAAATCACATGATTATCATCAACAGATGCTGAAATAGCATTTGATAAGGTACAGCACCAATTTATGATTAAAAAACTCATCAAAATAGGAGTAGAGGGGGCATACCTCAACATAATAAAAGCCAAATATGAGAAACCTACAGCCAACATCATATTCAATAGGCAAAAACCAAAAGTTTTCTCACTGAGTTCAGGAACAAGACAAAGGTGACCACTTTCACCACTCCTATTCAACATAGTATTGGAAGTTTTAGACACAGCAATCAGGCAACAAAATGAAATATAAAGCAACCAAATTGGAAATGAGGAAATAAAACTGTCATTATTTGCAAATGACATGACAGTATACACAGAAAACCCTATTACCTCCACCAAAAAATTACTCAACCTAATAAGTGATTTTGGCAAAACAACTGGATACAAAGTCAATATTAAGAAACTGAAGGCATTTTTGAACACCAACAACAAAATATCAGCAACAGAAATCAGGAAAAAAATCCTATTTGCTATAGCAACAAGAAAAATAAAGTACCTAGGTATAAACTTTACCAAGAAAGTAAAAGACCTGTACTCAGAAAACTACACAGCACTGAAAAAAGAAATTAAGGAAGACACAAATAAATGGAAGCATATACTATGTTCATGGATTGGAAGAATTAACGTCATCAAAATGTCCATATTACCCAAAGCAATTTATAGATTCAATGCAAACCCTATTAAAATACCAATAACATATTTCACAGACATAGAAAAAACATTTCAAAAATATATATGGAAGCCCTGGATGGTGTAGCTCAGTGGATTGAGCGTGGGCCTGTGAACCACATGATCGCGGTTCAATTCCCAGTCAGAGCACATGCCTAGGTTGCAGGCCAGTTCCCAGCAGGGGACTCATGAGAGGCAACCATACACTGATATTTCTCTCCTTCTCTCCTTCCCTTCCTCTCTAAAGATAAATAAATAAAATATTATATATATATATATATATATATATATATATATATATATATCCATATACAACCCTGAATAACGTGAACAATTTTCAGAAAAAAGAACAAAGTAGGAAGGGTCAAAATACCTGGCATCAAACTACATTCCAAGGCCACTGTAATTAAAACAGTCTGGTATCGGCATAAGACCAGACACACAGACAAATGGAACAGAATAAAGAACCCAGAAATAAACCCAAGTCTCTATGAACAATTAATATTCAACAAAAGGAACAGAAGCATAAAATGGAGTAAAAATAACCTCTTCAATAAACAGTGTTGAGAGATCTGGACAGCTACATGAAGAAAAATGAAACTCAACCATACACAACTTATACCATACACCCACATAAACTCAAGATGGTAAAAGACAAATATAAGGAGTGACAGCTATAAAAGTCCTAGAGGAGAACATAGGCAGGAAAATTTCAGATATTCCACACAGCAATATTTTCACTGACATATCCCCTAGAGCAAGGAACATAAAGAAAAGAATAAACAGGTGGGACCTCATCAAAATAAAAAGCTTCTGCACAGCTAAAGAAAATAGTATTAAAATGAAAAGAGAACCAACTGTATGGGAAAACATATCTGCCAATGATACCTCAGACAAGGGTTTGATCTCCAAAATATATAAAGAACTCACACAACTCCACACCACAAGAAAAACAGCCCAATTAAAAAATGGGCAGAGGACCTGAACAGGCACTTCTCCAAGGAAGACATACATAAGGCCCAGAGAAATTTAAAAGGATGCTTATCATAACTAGCCATCAGAGAGATGCAAATTAAAATCCCAATGAGACACCACTTCACACTGGTCAGAATGGCCATCATAAATCAACAAACAACAAGTGCTGGTTAGTTTGTGAAGAAAAGTGAACCCTAGTGCACTACTGTTGGAAATGCAGACTCGTACAGCCACTGTGGAAAACAGTATGGAATTTCCTTAGAAACCTAAAAATGGAACTGCCTTTTGACCCAGCAATTCCACTGCTGGGACTATCCCCTAGAATCCTGAAACACCAACTCAAAAGAACCTATGCACTCCAATGTTCATAGCAGCGTTATTTATCATAGCCAAGTGCTGGAAACAGTGTAAATGCCCATCAATAAACTCTGGTACATTTAAATGATGGAATACTACACAACAGAAACAAAGAAGGAACTCCTACCCTTTGCAACAGCATGGATAGAACTGGAGAGTATTATGCTAAGTGAAATAAGCCAGACAGAGAAAGACAAATACCATATTACCTCACCTACAAGTGGAACCTAATCAACAAAACAAATGAGCAAAATAGAACAAGAGGCATGGAAACAAAAAACAAACTGACAGTGACCTGAGGGGAAGGAGGAGGGGAATAACAGGGAAAGGAGAGGATGGGTCAAGTTAAGGAACATGTATAAAGGTCCCATGGACAAAGACAACGGGAGCAGGGAGGATTGAATGTGGGAGGTGGTGGTGGTTAGGGCAGGGGAGAGTAATGGGGAGAAGTGTAAATTGAAGAACAATAAAAAAAGAGCGAACTCTAATGTAAACTATGGACTTTGGGTAATTATGAGGTGTCGGCATAGGTTCATCAACTGCAACAAACATACCATAATAATTGGTGTTGACAATGGGGAGTCTATGCACATTATAGAGACAAGAGTTACAGAAAAAAATCTCTGTAGTTCCTCTCAATTCTGCTGTGAACTTAAAAGTGCCCCCCAAAAAATCTACTTAGAAAAAATGAACTAAAAAAATGTGGAGGCATTTCTTATTAAGAGGAAAAATTACTGTACATGAAACCCTTCACAAACAGGGTTTTTTTTTGTTTTGAAACAGTTCTCCCCTACGTAGAACATCCTCATTGAGTTTTATCAGTGTAGCCTAGGGATCTATAACACTTAATTGGAATAGTTCACTGAAGTTACTTTGCTATATTTAATTATAAATTCCCATGTACTATAATACCTAATATCCACTTGGGAAATACATTATAGACCTGGAAACTAAAGTAATATGTGATTAATTTATAGAAAAACTTGGAAACCACCAGAGTTGTTTACAAAATTATACATTTAAAAGTATTATTTCTTTATTAGTTTTATGTGGACTTAACACTTTCCTACATAGAAAAACAAGGGTCCTGCCCTCTGTCCCAAGCCTACAAATTCTCCACTGGAGAGACCATACTCTGCTCTCTAGATAGTGTTTCTTAATAAACATATTGAATACATGCATGACTGAAAATGGCAATAATAGACTTATAGCTGATGTATTTATCTGAGTTGCAGTCTTTCTCCTTAGAATAGGCTACAACTAAAATACATCAGATATAAATCCACTACTGCCATCTTCCTTTTTCAGACAGCCTTTTATTTTCCTGAAAGTGCCCAGTGGATTCCTCCCTCTGCTATTTCTACTTGGTAGTTGCCATTATAACCACTGAGAAGTAGTAGCAGCTATAGCAAAAGAAATTGTCTCAAGTAGGGTTCACACACTGCCTAGAGCTAGAGATAGAGAGCTAGCAAATGAGTGACTAGAGCCCTGGCTGGTGTGGCTCAGTGGATGAGTGCTGGCCTGTGAATCAAAGGGTTGCCAGTTTGATTCCCAGTCAGGGCACATGCATGGTCTCCAGTGGGGGGCATGTGTGAGGCAACCACGCATTGGTGTTTCTCTCCCTCTCTTTCTCGCTCCCTTCCCCTCTCTCTGAAAATAAATAAATAAAATCTTTTAAAAATGAGTGACTAGAGAAGCTAAGCAGTGCTGATTCACAGATCAGGTGCCAATCTACTGGACTGGCTCAGGAACCTTGCGCATGCTGTCCCATCTGTCCAGCTGACTACCTAGCTAAGAGCTAATTCTCACTTATCAATTCTCAGCCTACATTTTGCCAACTCAAATGAGAATCTCATTCAGCATCTTATTAATGAAGAGTCACTCATTATTCTTTCTCAGCAACTGTTTTTTTCCTCCATAATACCACAATTTGTAATTACCTATTTGTATGTTTTCTTATTTTATATCTGTCTCTGCTACTGGACTGTAGGTGCAATGCCAGCAGAAATCACGTCACTCCTAGTCACTATTCTAATTTCATCAAGTAGCATAGAATCTGGCCCACAACAGTCACTAACAAACACCTAGACTTCAAAGCAATCAACTTCACTGTATTTTGGGGAAGAAAGGAGACTGTTCCATATACCTAGCACAGGAAGCAATACAATGGAAAGAGTATGACTTGGGAATCACACAATTTCAATATCATCTCCACTGCTTATCTACCTAAAAGAGCTTTGGCAACCTATTTTTTATCTTGAAGTCCCAAGTTTCTCAATTTAAAATGATGACCATAATACTTCTCTTACATAATTACTATGATTTTCTAGTAGATAGTAGATACTCATAAGTGGTAATTATTACTTGAATGATCATTTCTTTTCATCCACTAAGAGGTACTGAGTACAGCTGTAACAGATAGGAGTTAAGTTGTGGCCTTATAAACCTTGTGATATCAAAAATACTATTATTTATAAAAATAAGTTGTATTTTAAAAACTTCTATTTAATGTATGCTTTCTCAGTAAAACTACAGACCTTCTAAATCTTCTTAAATAGATGCTTAGAAAAAAAAATAATCCATGCAGGTATTTTTCATGCCCTCAGGTACTAATTACACTGAAGCACAAAGTTCCTTTTCAAACTGTGCTGTTTAAATTCACCAGAAATTTTTAAATATACAAAAACAAAACGATATATTTGTGTTTTATTGTTAAACTGGATTTTCAGTATAAGTAAAAACAAAGTTTTTATTATTGTAAAAAACTGAGGTTTGGGGATTTTATAAAGCAATTTTCACAAGTCACTTTCCATAGATTAAAAGAGGTTGAAATGTTTCCATTAAAGTTAAATACCAAGGTACACAGCCCTGACTGGTATGGCTCAGTTGGTTGGGTGTCATCCCACAAAGTAAATGGTTCCCTATTGGATTCCCAGTCATAGCATATGCCTGGGTAGAGATAACTGATGGATGTTTCTCTCAAACATCAATATTTTCCTCCCTCTTTTTCTCCCTCCTTTCCCCTCTCTCTAAAAATAAATACAGTGGTACCTTGGTACTCATTGTTAATTCATTCCAGAACTCCTGACGAGTGCTGGAGCTGATGAGTACCAAACTGTTCTTTAGCAAGCTACCCTGGGACTGACCTGTTGCCCTGTTTCATCACAAGAGAAGGACCCCAAGAAGCAAGCAAGTGCAAGTGCTGAAACATTTTTGTCTTGTTAAAATGCGATGAGTACAGGATTTGACTTAAGCCCACCAGTACCAAGGTTTGACTATAAATAAAATCCTCAAAGAGAAAATAGCAAGGCACACAAATCCCTATGTGAACAAAATAATTTGTACATGAAGACACTGTTATAGGCTGCTGTGGCTCAGTGGACTAAGCACCAGCCTGTGAACCAAGGGGTTGCTGGTTCGATTACCAGTTCTGGGCACAGGCCTAGGTTGTAGGCCGTGTCCCCCAGTGGGGGAGGGTGTGCGGGAAGCAACTACACACTAATGTTTTTCTCTTTCTCCCTCCCTTCCACTTTCTCTAGAAATGAATAAATAAAATCTTTTTAAAAAATTTTTATAAATCCTTTTTTCCCTGCTCAAATGCAATTTTTTCTTACTGCTAAATAAAGTTAGAGTCCTTCCTGACTGGAATGACTATTTACTTTAACTCCAGGGGGTTTAAATCATCAGTCTTTTAAGAAGCTTTAACTGTTTTTGACAATTTAACCTGCTGAGCTCACAGCACCCAAGGGAGGGTCTTATTTGCAAGTTGTATTTCTGAAGCAGCTGACCACTAATACTGACTCTATAGATAATGGATTTCAATAACAACCACCCACAGGTTAGTACTTTGAGTAGTACCCATAATATTGCTTTAATTAAGTTAATACATGAAGGTCATTGTTTGGTAAAAAGTTTTATTAAATTTGACAGTGTTTATAATAATAGTAATAATAAAAAAGAAACTGTGTTCATCTGTACAGTAACTATATAAATTTGCCTATAGATATAATCCAATTTGCTCATTAATTTGTGCTGTATTTCAATTTATCTTCCAAAAAGAATTCAATTTATTAGTCCCATTTCCCAAAAGTAGGTGTATTTCTAGCATTTCTACTGATAGTTTCATGACAGATGGCTCTAACCATGCTGGGCACAGAATGGGTCTACCTGGTACAAAGAGACCACCCACTAGAGCAAAGGAGATATCTACCATCACCACATACATCTCCTGATTTTGGAACATTTTGATGGTGGAAAAGAGTAATGTTTTGATTTGTGTGTAGCTCCATGTGTTAAATATTAATGTCTTTCTGATATATTACAATTATTTTATCATAAAAAATATATAAATTTTGTTTTTGAACCCAAACATTTTATGCAGTATTTCAATCAAATATGTAAAACTACAATGCAAAATTTTTAAATGAATCAAAGATTAAAGTTTCATTCATTCTAAAGCATCAAAAAACTATAATTAATGCAAATCATAACAGGATTTACACACTTTTCCATTTTTATAACTATTAGGTAACTTGAAATTATTTTATTGAAAAGCGAAAAATAGTGATTAAATTTATATATATTGATTTAGCAATAATTGTATTTTTTAAAATACACAACCTGACAGCCACTGTAGTACATAATAATGAATCAGCATGGGAGCCACTTAATATATTTCTTGATTAACTCATTGCCTGTCCAGTTCACACACAGACATGCTTACATGTCATAATCGCCATAATTTCCCTCATCCCCACTGCTAACACTCAAGCTCCTTGATTAGTGCACAACTCCCAGACGAGCCATTGCTAATGCTAAATAATTCTCTTCAGCCTCCTGATACTATTCTGCAGGATCTCCAATTAAATATAATGTCCCTGATGAGCCATAGTAATGTGAACAAATTCCTACCAGGAATCCTATCTTATTCCATTTTTCCCAAAAATGTAGAGAACGTAATTTAGCCAAGCCAAAGATAGTCAAAATATTTTAAATCTATATAGTATAATATTTCTGCAAACTGTTATGCCAAAGACAAAAAAAATAGAAGAAAAAGAAATGTCTAAACATCATAAATATGCTTTGTTTTCCTGGTTAACTAGGTCTTTATTGAAAAGTTCAGTGTTTTAAATTTGATAATTAGGTACACTACATTCTTAATCCAAAAAATGTTACTAAATGCTAGGTTTTATTAGAAAAGTAAGCAACAGCAAGTTTTAAAGCAAGTATGCCATTTAAAATCCCTTTAATTACCTAGTTACCAGAATGCCAAGGTCCAAAATAACACTAATGAAACCAATTCCTTCCTTCCGATTAAATGTGGTATCATCAGGTCACTATCAGAGGCTTTGCTCATGGAACTTCATGTTGCTGGTAAGGAAACTTCATGTTGAACAATGCCAACTCTTAGTATTTTTTGCAAGAATGTATTAAGAATCCTATATATTTCCTACTGCAATCTAAATGACTGGAAATCTAAGTTTCTGGTGTAATTCAAACTAACCGGGTAGCAAGGTCCATTATAGTCATCTTAAAATATTCTGTACAAGTAAAAGCCATTTAAGAAAATGTGTTTAAACATACCATCTCAACTGCAAGCACATGTGTAAGAAAAGGCCCGATTTTTCAGTTATCATCCCAAAAAAGTTCTACAAAGCTGACTCAACTCATTTATTCCTATTTGAGGAGCAATGAGTGCATTAGCTGCAAATGAGTCCATTAACATATTTTGTGAAATAATTTTTTAAAATTAAGAACTTTAACTTCTTTCCAAATAGAAAAAAGACTTTGGAATACCCTGAGAAATCAAAACACATAAATGAGAAAAATAAACACGTAAGTTTTTTAATTTTATATTTCTTTAATCTCTACACACATCTAGAATAAAACTGAAGATACTATAACAAAGACATAACTAGATAAATATACAAAGATGTATATATAAATATGAAAAGATA
This sequence comes from Artibeus jamaicensis, assembly GCF_021234435.1. Classification (NCBI taxonomy): domain Eukaryota; kingdom Metazoa; phylum Chordata; class Mammalia; order Chiroptera; family Phyllostomidae; genus Artibeus; species Artibeus jamaicensis. The sequence continues at coordinate 696,391 of NW_026521360.1, forward strand.
AAGACATTCTGACAACCTCATAAAATTTTGATAACTTTTTCCCTAAGGTCTTTTATACCTCAGTCCACACTAATATATTCCATCTCCATTTACCTGATCATTACCCTCCAGTTTGTTCAGCTGGAATCAACATACACTAATTACATAGACATCACGAAGTCCTATTTGTCCTCAGTACCTCCCCAGACAGCAGGGAAATACTATCAAGGGTAGGCATGCTAAGTGATAATTCCCCTCACCTTACTGTCATTCATCCCAGAATGCTCACAGGAAACCCCACTCAATCTCATTACTGAATCCTAAACCTAAGACCCTAATATTCACCAGGAATCATGCTTCAAACAGCAGGCTGCCTGGCTAAGACGTGAGTCACAATGACAACTTCCCTGATTTTAGGTTTTGAATGTAACATAATAAATATCAGGTATTTATCATTTAAATACAACCTTGTTGTACACTGACGAAGCAACAAAGTTGTATAAATTCAATTTAAAAATCTAGATAGGGTACACAGTCAAAAGTTAAAGTACAGAATCAATTCATTTCATTTTTAAAAATTCAAAACTATAACTTTATAGGTTTAATAGATATAGCAATATTTTACTATTTCTTGTGGATTTACTAGTCTTTTTACTCGAAAAGACAGAGAAAGAGATAGACAGATAACTATTTGATTTTATGATAACTCTGTCTATCTAACATGCATTATGAGTATGGCAATCTGTAAATTCTCAAACTCTTTGCTCCCATTATTGACTAAACCAATGAAGTAGTACCCACCTTCCAATTTAGAAAGTCTTAAGTCACTAAAATCAAACATTTCTCTTTTTTTTTATTTCTTAACTTTTCTGAGACTACCAAACATTACTGATTACTGGGATACAACTCTAGAATCCATCTCTCCTGCCTTCTAATCCAATATTAACAAGGCCCTGTTCAACAAATTTAAGAAATTCTCCCAAATCAGTGCTCTGCCTAAAATCTAGTGAATTTTTTCAATAGACTAACTCTACCATCTTCAAAATCTTATGCAGTAGGCCCTGGCTGGTATGGCTCAGTGGATTGAGTGCCAGCCTACAAACAGAAGGGTCAGCTAGGATACCTGGGTTGAGGACCAGGTCCCAGGTTGGGGCTTGTGAGAAGCCAATGACCTGTTTCTCTCACACATGTTTTTCTCCCTCTCTTTCTCCTTCCTCTCCCCTCTCTCTAAAATAAATAAATAAAATCTTTTAAAAAAACTGTCAGAACTAACCAATTCATCAAGGTTGCATGATACAAAAATCACTATATAAAAATCAATTGTATTTTTATACATTTCCAATTAATAAACATTAAAATAAAAATATAACTACAATTCTAGTAGCATCAGAAAGAATAGTCATATATTTTGGAGTAAGTATAATAAAATAAGTACAAAATTTATACCCTGAAAACTGTAAAACACTGTTGAAAGAAATTAAAGCAACCCAGCAACCTAAATGAGATGACCAACACAAAGAAAATATCCATGTTCATGGATAGGAGGACTTAAAAATGTTCAGACAATACTTCCCAAATTGATCTACAGATAAAACACAATCCCTTTCAAAATCCTAACAGGATATTACCTTTCACTAAGAGTATCTTCCCTTCATAAGCCATCCTCTACAATCTTTGAAAAGAATAATAATGGCCTGGAGAATGAACATAAATGATAACTCATGACTTGGTAAGAGCCTTAACTCCCATTTTGCTCCCTTCTGCCCTGACCATTTCCCATGAGAGTACCTTCACTGCTTGTTGACTCTGGCCTCTTGCCCTGGATGTAACTGTACTATTCTCAACATATGTGAACTGTTTTCCTGGGTAAAGACTGACTTTGAGACTTTTCTAGATCAGTCTTTACTCAAAGAAAGTAAAAGAACTTTCTCCACAGAGAAAAACATGTCATACCATTTTAAGACAATCCAACAATAAGACAACTAGTTAACCTGCAAACCCTCCCTGGAAGCACCTCAAATCCTAAATTAAATATAACAAACATCCTTTAAATGAATAGCTTTGGCTAAAAGCTAGACAGTATCCACTACAGCCAATACTACAGCTAACCTTGGGGAGCAGCCATGTAGATTAGATCTTAATGAGAATTGAATTTTAACCCTCAGAGAAAGGAGCCATACACGAGCTGGAGATTAAAAGGAAAACTCCTACATAAAGTCAGGGTTCTTAAAGATTAGATCCTCTGTAACAGAGGGATGTGGGATTATCCGTTTAACTAAATGGGTAAAAGACAAATTCTTAACATTATCTACTATGGTTCACAGTACAAAAAAAAGTCTCCTCAAGAAATTAGAAACCATGGGCCTATTCAGAGGTAAGAATGTGTGTGTAGTTTCATTTTGGGTTTTTTTTCCACTATCCTCATAATTCAGCAACCTTCATATCAAGATATTAATACAAAAATTAGTCCGAGATTAATGGTATCCTGGAAAACCCCAGTAAAAACAAACACAGTACCCACCACATGGCCACATATGTAACCTATGTTATGTTAGAATTCAACAATAAGATTGCAAAAATGAGGTCACAAGCTAAAACCTTACACACATGAGCAAGCAATTCACTGTAAAGAAGAGTCAGAACTAAAATAGACACCTAGAAACTTGAAATAATATTATCATGGAACCTTTAAAATAAGTATACTAAAAAGAAATAAGAAATGAAAGAAAGACTCAGATACATAAGAAAAAACAATACACAAAAACAAAAACAAAAAGGAAAGTACATTGACAGATTTCTCAACAGACAGCAAACGGCAACAAATGCAGCCAAAGTAATCACGTGTCTGGCAATTTTCATCATGGCATTTAAAAATATTAAATGTGAGGTTACTTTTAATACTTACAAACAAAGTGTTCACATGGATTCAAAGATTAACCTCCAAAAACTAATTTTAAAAGAGGGGGAAATACGGAGACTTCCGCCAAGATGGAGAAGTAGGTGGAGGATCCACCTCACCTCTGTGCACAACCAAATCTAAGAACAACTATTTTTAACAGCAGTCACAACCAAGCCACACGGAAAATCGACAATACGGAGTCCAAAGGACAACTAGATACTCGGCTGGACCGGTACGAGGAGCGAGGCCAGAAGCAGAGCAGGTTAGCAAGAAAAAATTCCCGAGGCGGTGCGCAGTGCGCGCAGGCAACCGAGGGCGCTGATCGCCAGTGAGCTGGCTGCCGGAGCGCACAGGGAAGAGGCTCGGTGGGTCGGTCGGGCGCGCGCATTTATGTGCGGAGAAACCAGTGAGAAGGGAAACCCGCGCGGTGCAGCAGGCTCGCACAATTAGGATCGGATAAGCAAGCCCGAGGCCTGTGAGGGACTGGATGCGCTGGGCTAGCGGAGAGGAACGCCATTGCTCCCTCTCTGACCCCGCCCCCACACACAGCGTCACAAACCAGCGACCTGGGTCGCCCCGTCCTGGTAAACAACTAAGGCTTCGCTCCGCTCACTTAACAGCACGAATAGACCAAAAATGGCTCTAGGACAACTCAGAGCCCCAGAACCGATAGACCTAAGTGATGAAGAAATAGCCAGTCTTTCAGATGCACAGTTCAAAACACTGGTTATAAGGATCCTTACAGAACTGGTTGATTTCAGTCACAAATTAGAGAAACATATGGAAGCTAAATTAATTGAAATGAATGGTGATACAAAAGATACCAATAGTAATGGAAAGAAAATTGGGACTCAAATCAAGGGAGTGGACCACAAGGAAGAAAAAAATGATCAAACAGAAAGGAATGAAGAAATAAGAATTCAGAAAAATGAGGAGAAGCTTAGGAACCTCCAGGACATCTTTAAATGCTCCAACATCCGAATTATAGGGGTACCAGAAGGGGGAAAGGCACAACCACCAGTTGAAAAATTATTTGAACAAATAATAAAGGAGAATTTCCCCAAGATGGCAAAGGAAATAGACTTCCGAGAAATCCAGGAAGCTCAGAGAGTCCCAAAGAAGTTGGACTCAAGAAGGAACACACCAAGGCACATCATAATTACATTAGCCAAGATTAAAATGAAGGAGAGAATCCTAGAAGCAGCAAGAGCTAAGGGGACAGTCACCTACAAAGGAGTCCCCATCAGACTGTCAGCGGATTTCTCAAAAGAGACCTTACAGGCAAGAAGGGGCTGGAAAGAGGTATTCCAAGTCATGAAAACCAAAGATCTACAACCAAGATTGCTCTACCCAGCAAAACTTTCATTTAGAATGGAAGGACAGATAAAGTGCTTCTCAGATAAGACCAAATTCAAGGAGTTCATCATCACCAAGCCCTTATTATATGAAATGTTAAAGGGACTTACCTAAGAAAAAGAAGATAAAAAAGATGAACAGTGAAAGGACAGCAAACTCACAGTTATTAAGAGCCACACCTAAAACAAAAGCAAACTAAGAGGATAGCTAGATCAGGAGCAGAACCATAGAAATTAAGATCTCATGGAGGGTTAGCAACAGGGGAGTGGGAGGAGGGGAAGGGGGGAGAAGGTACAGAAAATAAGTAGCATAGACAGTAGATAGAAAATACATAGGGGGGAGGGTAAGAATAGTAGGGGAAATACAGAATCTAAAGAATTTGAGACACATGTTCATGAACTAAAGGGGGAAATGGTGGGGGGGTATGCAGGGTGGAGGGGAAGGGAGGGGGGAATAAAGCAAATGTAATGGCATAATCAATAAAAAAAAAAGAGGGGGAAATACAGCATTACAATGGAGATATTTGGTAAAAGCTATCTGAACCAAGTAATCAAGCTTAGCATAACCAGTAGAAGCATGCAACATTATGAACCTCTTGATATGGTATAGTAGTAGCATCATTTATGAAGTATTTGTGTTAAAAAAATATTTACTCTGAATCTACTTATAAAAAAATAAATCAGACAAATTCAGAATATCTATAAGCCAATTGGCATCAACATCATGAAAATAAAAAAAAAGAGAAAGGTTAGAAAGACCATTTTATATTAAGAGATTAATGAGCCATAATAACCAAGTGTAGTTCATGAACCTTGATTGAACTGTATAAAAGACATTTAGAGACAACTAGGTAAATCTGAACATGGTTTGTGTATTATATTATAGAATTGGAAATTTTCTTAGCTATGATAAGTATTATAGATATTAAAGAGAATGTCCTTAACACTCCGAAATGAATACTGAAATATTTGGAGGTGAAATGCCACAGTGTCTGTAATTTATTTAGTGTATAAGTTATAGAAATGTTATTTAGCAAATTCTTTAGAAAAGAAAGAGAGAGAAAGAAAGAAAGGAGGGAGGGAGGAAGGGAAAGGAGGGAAAAGAGGGAAGGAAGGAGGGAAGGAAGGAGGGAAGGAAGGAAGGAAGGAAGGAAGGAAGGAAGGAAGGAAGGAAGGAAGGAAGGAAGGAAGGAAGGAAGGAAGGAAGGAAGGAAGGGAAACAAAGAGAGAGCGAAAGAAAGTGAAAGAAAAATGTTTATACACAGATATATGCAGATAGAAATATAAGAAAATGTGCTAAAATGTTAATTGGTAAATCCACATTATGGATATATAGGAATTCATTGTACTACACTTCAAGTTTTCATTATGTTGAACAGAACTGGAGATGGATGGGAACCAAAGGGTCACCAGTTTGATTCCCAATCAGGGCACGTGCCTGGGTTCCAGACCAGGTCCCCATTGAAGGCTACATGAAAGACAACCATACATTGAAGTTTCTCCTTCTTTCTCCCTACCTTCCTCTCTCTCTAAAAATAAATAAATAAAATCTTTTTTTAAAAAAGAATATAAATTAATGGCCAGTAACATGAAAAAATACTCAAAATCAGTATTTATCAGGGAATCTAAATTAAAACCACAGTGAGATAACATATAACGCCCACTAGCATGGCAAAAATCAAAAGGACTGATATCACCAAGTATAGGCAAAGATGTTGAGCAGCCTGAATGCTCAAACATTAACAGTGGGAGTATTATATTGCACAAGGATATCAGAAAACTGTGGCAGCTTCCTATAAAGTTAAGCATTTGTTTATGGCAAGGGGCAACAAAATACCACTGACTCTTAGGCCAAATCCAATCTAAGGACTGTTTGTATGACCCTCAAGCTAAAATAGTTTTTAATTATTTTTTATTTTAAAGATTTTTATAATATATTTTATTGATTATGCTATCACAGTTGCCCCATTTCCCCCCTTCATTCCCCTCCAACCTGCACACTCCCTCCCCCACCATTCCCCCCTTTAGTGCATGTCCATCTGTCATAAGTTCTTTAGCTTCTGCATTTCCCACACTACTCTTGCCCTCCCTCTATTTTCTCCCCGCCATCTATGCTACTTATTCTCTATACCTTCTCCCCCTTCTCCTCCTCCCACTCACCTGTTGCTAATCCTCCATGTGATCTACATTTCTGTGGCTCTGCTCCTGTTTTAGGTGTCTGCTTAGTTTGCTTTTGTTTTAGGTGTGGTTCTTAATAACTGTGAGTTTGCTGTCCTTTCACTATTCATATTTTTTTCTTCTTTTCTTAGATAAATCCCTTTAACATTTCATATAAAAGGGCTTGGTGATGATGAACTCCTTGAATTTGACCTTATCTGAGAAGCACCTTATCCTCCCATTCTAAATGAAAACTTTGCTGGATAGAGCAATCTTGGATGTAGGTCTTTGGATTTCATGCCTTGGAATACTTCTTTCCAGCCCCTTTTTGCCTGCAAGGTCTCTTTTGAGAAATCAGCTGACAGTCTGATGGGAACTCCTTTGTAGGTGACTGTCCCCTTATCTCTTGCTGCTTCTAGAATTCTCTCCTTCATTTTAATCTTGGGTAATGCAATTATGATGTGCTTTGGTGTGTTCCTCCTTGGGTCCTCCTTCCTTGGGACTCTCTGAGCTGCCTGGACTTCCTGGAAGTCTATTTCCTTTGCCAGATTAGGGAAGTTCTTCTTTATTATTTGTTCAAATAAGTTTTCCGCTTGTTGTTCTTCCTCTTCCCCTTCTGGTACCCCTATAATTCGGATATTGGAGTGTTTAAAGATGTCTTGGAGGTTCCTAAGCCTCTCTTTTTTTTTTTAATTCTTGTTTCTTCATTCTTTTCTGTTTGGTTGTTTCTTTCTTCCTTTGGTCCACTCCATTGATTTGAGTCCCAGTTTTCTTTCCATCACTATTGGTTTCCTGTGCATTTTCCTTAATTTCCCTTAGTGTAGCTTTCATTTTGTCATTTAATAATTTGTGACCAAAATCAACCAGTTCTGTGAGCATCCTGATCACCAGTATTTTGAACTGTGCATCTGATAGGTTGGCTATCTCTTGGTCACTTAAAAGTATTGGCTCTGGGGCTTTGATCTATTCTTCTATTTGAGGCATAATTTTTGGTCAGGTCATGCCTGTCATGTAGTGAGGGGTGTAGCCTTAGATGTTCACCAGGGCAGGGCAACCCAGTCACGGGGTTGTGATGCTGTATGTGGGGGCGGAGTCAGAGAGGGAACAATGGCGCTTGCTCCACTCTCCCTCGAATTTTGGTCCCCTCTGCTGCTTCCCACAAGCAAATTGGGCCTTTCTGATGCTGGTTCCCAGGTGGGTGGGCCCGTGTATGCTCTAGGACCTTGTGGGTTTCTCCAACAAATTCTCCTGTGAAGCTGGGAGTCTCTCCCTGAACCTCAACCCCCACAAGTGTTTTCTATTAGAGCTTTTAGGCTTTGTTTCCCATTGCTGGGGCCCTGTGTTGTGCAGTCTATCTCACTGCCCATTTTTGCCTGGTTTATCTGCGCATGAATGTATGTCCACAGTCAGCCAGCTGCCTTGCGTGCCTCACTGGGTCTGCTGGTTTCCTCCCTGTGCCCGGAGTCTGCCAGCCCTGCGCCGTCTGTGCCCCAGGTGCCAGTCACCACCTTTTCCTGCTGCTATCCCTCACCCCCAGCCGCTGACTCTGGCCCTCTTACTGGTCTGGCTGAATGGTTGTAGTGCTTCTGTACAGTTCAGTTTTCTGTCTGTTCTGGTTGTGTTTTTGTTTCTAAATCTTTGTTGTCCTTAATTTTGGTTGTGGGAGAAGGCTCAGTGTTTCCACCTAAGCCTCCATGTTGGCCAGAAGAGTTTTTACATTTTTAAAAGGTTGTAAACACACACATACACACAAAGAATAAGCAAAGGAGACCATATGCAAAGTCTCTCTGGATATTTACTATCCAGCAAGATTATATATCTATTATCCAAACAAAAAAAGGTTGCCCACCCATCATCCACTTTATAACATGACCCAATAACTCCACTTCTCCATATTTACCCAAGAAAAATGTAAGTACATGTTCACAAAAAAACTTTCACAAGACTGTTTATAGAAGCCTTGTTCATAATAGCTAAAAATTGGTGGGGGTATGTGTCTAATTTGACAAGCTGATCCTAAAATTTATGTGTAAGAGCAAAAAGACAAGAATCCTGAAGGACAATAACATGATGGGGGAAAGGAACCAATAGAAAAATCTCCATAAGCATCTTTAAAAGCAAAATTTTTCCATTCAACATTGTTTGCAAGTTATTTGACTCTTCTTTTTTGTGTGAATTATCACTTAATAGTGGTAGTAACTGTCAGTCTTTCTCCAATGCTTAATTGTTTTAAAAATTAGCTGTTTTTAACATAAAATTAATAGCATTTAGAATAAATGGTTACAGTATTTTCCCACTGCAGTAGTATTTACATTTTAACTTGTAAAACTAACATAAAAAGTATATATGATTTTTTACTCCAAGTTACATTGAAAATGCTTACTTCCTGAAAAAATAAACATTGAAACATTAACAATTCATTTGAATAGCATGCCTTGTTCCTATTACCAATATTGTAAAGCTGATCAAATATATCAGTAACCTTTGTGATTACATGTTAAGGAAGCAAAATATGCTGGCGGAGGAATTCACCTTTTTACTTTCTTGAGACTAAAGCAAAAACCAAATAGCAGACTTAGCCCTGTGGCTGAGGCTTAAATTAAACTTGGACCATTCTAACCATCATTATTCTACTTTTCTTAATAGTATCATTCCAGAAACTGACTTAAAATAGGTCATATTGAGAGGAAGTTTTGATAGAGCATGAATTGCTTCTGTTTTGGGTCCTGGCAAACCTTATCCTAAATTATGTATTATAATCTCTGGTATACTCACTTCTACTTTCAGACAAAAGTGGCTGAAAGTCTTTAAAATATAAAACTACCCCCTCTGTTTTAGGAAGGATATAAATGACAAAGCCTTAAAACTTAGACCAACTCTTTTGAAACTATTTTTTTCAAAAGTCTGAAAAGTGACAGTCTACCTCAGAATACAAAGCTAGAAATGTAAGAATGGGGAAAGTCAGTCATGCTATTTGGGGCCAAAACTTATAGAAGTAGATTATTCTATAATACCAGCATTGAAATGTAAATATATAAAAAAAATAAAATATAATTTTGTTAGTACCCATACCACAGTCACCTCCATGACAACACAACATAGAGAATTAAGTATATTTTGGTAAGTACAAAAAGTAAGTGAAAGGTTACTGTCAGACTTGAAATAAAAACAACAATTTTCCACAATTCAAACATTTTTCTCTTGAAAATAAACACAGGATGAGAAGAGTGAATTTTAAATCTATTAACTAGATTAATGGTGACACAAACTTTTTTTCTGGAGAATATTGCTGTTACTAAAATACCTTAGTTTACTAATCAAAAAACAGATTAAATAGTAACAATTTTCTCATTATTCCATAAATATCCTGTGAAGATACAAACTACTATTGAAACTATCACAGTTAAAACTAATTAGTAAAGAAGCCAGAAACCAACATTTTTTTAAAAATCAAATTACATATGCAAAGCAAGTTTATTTAATTGCTTAATTTAATTTCTTTTATGTAAATCTGAATTTTTAAAAGTTCCTGTCAAATAAACTAAATAAAGTAACCTTTATTTTGGGAAAATTAGAGTAGCTTTAGAGTACTTCTTTCCATTTTGGTTTTTTAAAAAGAGTCACAATAAGGCAAAATGAACATACTTTCACATAAAATAAGAAACCACAAAATTAATAATTCTTGTGTTAAATTACTATACAATAAAAGCTGCTGACATTACCAATAGATTTCATCATCAAAAGTAATGTGAAAGAATGAAAAACAGTAACTTACATTAAAATACAACTACTTATATTTCATTCCATAAAGTTCCAACAGTATTACACTATTTTCCCATGGGATTTTTTTCTACTCATTTAGTTCATTGGTGCTTAAAAACAAAGCCTGCTGCACTAAAAAATCGCCAATAAAATTATATACCATTCACTGCTTTATACTATACCTTCTTTTGTTCATACACAGTTAGCATTAGCCTATCTTTCATTTATCAAAACTTTCAGCTGAACACAGTAAAGCACTCAAGAAAGTTAAACAAGTGTAGTAATCCCTTAGTGATACTGGAATTATACTGTGGGGAAATGTGCTCTCATAAGGCAGCATTGTATAAACACTGCATTAATCTTTCACTCTAGTTTTACTTATACCTACTTAGTGACCAGCAATCAGTCTAGAAATTTTATTCTCTTCTAGTTTTTTAAAGATTTTATTTCATTTTTAGAGAGAAGGAAAAAGAGGGCGAGAGAGAGGAAGAGAAACATCAATGTTCAAGAGATACATCATTTGGTTACTCTCACTCACCCCTAACTGGAAACCTGGCCTACAACCCAGGCATGTGCCCTGACTGGGAATCAAATCTTCGACCTTTTGGTTCACAAGCCGGCACTCAATCCACTGATCCGCACCAGTCAGATCTCTTCCAGGTTTTTTAAGCATTGAAAAAAAATAGTTAAGACATACATAGAAGACATGATGTTCTCCTTTTGCTTAAAAAGAGAGTGAATAATTAAGTAGACTTTTTAAAATTGTGTGTATACCCTTTTCAGGCCAAGAGAAAAAAAACTACATCTCTCTTTTTTTTTTTTTGACCAAAATAAGGTCCTGATTCAAATAAAGCATAAATATACTTACAGAACTAGCATCAACATCACTGTGAATGGCAACTGTCTTAATGCCCATCTTCTTGCAAGTTTTAATAACCTATTTTAAAATATAATTAATGTTATCTATTAATAATGATTCATATGTAAAGGGATTATAGTAGTAATAAAATTTATTGAGTAAAAAGAAAAAATAAGATTAAAATTCTACTCACCCTACATGCAATTTCTCCTCTATTAGCAATAAGAATTTTATCAAAAGTCTGAAGAAAGAAAACACACATTAAAAAAATGTTATTCTCACTTTGGGACCAGAAAACACCAAGTTCTTCTGCAGTAAACACTGGACATGATCCTAATAAACATTACTTCCTAGATTAGTACTAAATACTATACATATGTTCATTTACAACGAGCTTGCTACTAAACTGGTAGGATTCTGTTTAAGCATTGATTGATTAGGTTCAATAATTCAAAAATGAACTAAGGCGATATTTATAAATTGTCTTGCCAAAAGATAACCTTCAAATGATATTTCAGGATACTAAAAGCCTTTAGACAAAATTATTTGACAATTTACTCAATTTATTTTCTAAATTCAGGGAAATTCTAAGTGTCATGAGTTGTTTATCAAAGGAAAGATGGGTATCATTCATATACCACCTCTACTGGGTTGGGGCAGAGCATTAAACAATATTTTTAATAACTCAGAACAGGTAAAAATTATGCTTATATCCAAAGATTCCCAGACCAAATGGGTTATGCCATTTGAATACAATGTTAAGTTTAAACAGCCATCAAGTTTTGAAGCAGCTGTGGCCACATAATAGAAAGTATAGTTCCATTTCTAAATTTTAAGCCCAGTTTTGTCACTTATAATTTATTTGACTTTAAGAAGTCAATCTCTGGGTCTTCTGGCAAAGATGGAGGTGTAAGTAGACACACTGTGCCTCCTCAGACAACCATAAAAAGGACAACAACAATTTAAAAACCAAAAAATAACCAGAACAGACAGAAAATTGAACTGTACGGAAGTCCAACAACCAAGGAGTCAAAAAAGAAACATTCATCCTAACAGGTGGGAGGGGTGGAGACGGGCAGCCGGGCAGAGAGGACTTATAGCAAGGTGGCAGCTGGAGGATCAGATTGGGCAAGGCCATGGTGGGTGGACCCTGTGAGGCTCTGGAATGTAGACTGGGCAGACCCACATTCATGCAGATAAACCGGGAGGAACAACAGGGGAGCTGGACAGACTACGCAACCCAGAACCCCAGCATGGGGGAATAAAGCCTCTAATCACTGATTTAAAACACCTGTGGGGGTTGAGGCAGCGGGAGAAACTCCCAGCCTCATAGGAGTTTGTTGGAGAGATCTACAGGGCACCAGAATGTGTGCAAACACACCCACATTAGAATCAGCACCAGAGGGGCCCAATTTTCTTGTGGGAAGTGGGGGAAGTGACTGAAATCCAGCAGAAAGTGGAACAAGCGCCATTGTTCCCTCTAGGACCCCTTCACCACATACAGCATCACAACACAGTGATGTGGATTACCCCACCCACGTGAACACCTAAGGCTCCACCCCTCACTAAGATGCATCAAGACAAAAAAAAAAAAAAATGGCCCAAAGGAAAGAACAGATCAAAGCTCCAGAAAAAATGCAGCTAAACAACAAAGAGATAGCCAACCTCTCAGATGCACAGTTCAAAACACTGGTAATCAGGATGCTCACAGAACTGGATGATTTTGGTCACAAATTACATGAAAAATGAAGGCTACACTAAGGGAAATGAAGGGAAATGCACAGGAAACCAATAGTAATGGAAAGGAAACTGGAACTCAGATTAATGGAGTGGACCAGAAGGAAGAAAGAAACATCCAACAAGAAAAAAATGAGGAAACAAGAATTCAAAAAAATGAGGAGAGGCTTAGGAACCTCCAGGACATCTTTAAACGTTCCCACATCTGAATTATAGGGGTACCAGAAGAAGAAGAGGAAAAGCGAGTGGAAAAGTTATTTGAACAAATAATAAAGGAGAATGTCCCCAATCTGGCAAAGGAAATAGACTTCCAGGAAGACCAGGAAGCTCAGAGAGTCCCAAAGAAGGTGGACCCAAAAAGGAACACACCAAAGCACATCATAATTACATTACCCAAGATTAAAATGAAGGAGAAAATCCTAGAAGCAACAAGAGAAAAGGAAAGAGTTACCTACAAAGGAGTTCCCATAGACCGACAGATGATTTCTCAAAAGAGACCTTACAGGTGAGAAAGGGCTGGAAAAAAGTATGTGAAGTCATGAAAGGCAATGACCTACACCCAAGACTGCCCTATCAAGCAAAGCTTTCATTTTGAATGGAAGGGCAGATTAAGTGCTTCCCAGATAAGGTCAAGTTCAAGGAGTTCATCATCACCAAGCCCTTATTACATGAAATGTTAAAGGGACTTATCTAAGAAAAAGAAGATAAAAAATATGAACAGTAAAATGACAGCAAACTCACAGTTATTAACAACCACACCTAAAACAAAAACAAAAACAAAAACAAAAACAAAAACAAAAACAAACTAAGCAAACAACTAGAACAGGAACAGAAACACAGAAATGAAGATCACATGGAAGGTTATCAACAAGGGAGTGGGACAGGGAGAGAAGGGGCAAAGGTACAGAGAATAAGTAGCATAGATGGTAGGTAGAAAATAGGGACAGGTTAAGAATAGTATGGGAAATGTAGAAGCCAAAGAACTTATGACACAGGGACATGAACTAAAGAGGGGGAATGTGGGTGGGAGGGTATGTGCAGGGCGGAGGGGAGTGAAGGGGGGGAAATGGGACAACTGTAATAGCATAAGCAATAAAATATATTTTTAAAAAAGTCATTCCTGAAGGTCTTTATTTCCACATATATAAACAGATAGCATTCTAATAGGACATTATTTAATAAGGTTCTCTTCCTATTCTAACACTGTAGAAGCTAATCATTTTTAAGAACCACATACACAATTACAAGTAATATGGATAGAATACATTTTGTTACACAATAATTTCTCAGTTAGTGAATTACTGTAAGTTGAATGGAACAATATAGAAGTTTTAGTTACATTTCTAAAAGAAAAGATAAAGTTCTACATAATTTTAAAAGTATTCTTATGTGACTTAAAGCAATATTTTAACCCAACCGGGAGTGAAAATTTCAGAATTGGAAAAGGCCTTCAAAGACCTGATTTAACCTTTATATCATATGTGGCTTATTCCACCAAACTGAGACAAGGCTTCTGCCTTAAAAGTGAGTAAACTCCTAATGTGATAGAAAGAATCCTGAGTCATTAGGGCCTTGATTGGACTGGTCTTTAAATTATCCTAATCTCACCACAGGCTTGACACTTTAAAATCATCTACCTTTCTATACCCAAATGGTCATGGGTAAATCCCTATAAACAGTAAAAGTATACTAAGAAAAAAATATTTATACTTCCTTGAACTGCATTTTAAAATGTGAATTTTTAGACTTCCGCCAAGATGGAGGCATAGGTGGATGTGCCGTGCCTTCTCACTCAACCAAGATTAGAGAAAACTAAATATTAGCAACAGAAAACACAGCCAGAACATGGAAAATTGAACTTTTCGGAAGTCCGTTAACAACAAATTCTTCAGCCTGACCGGTAAGGGGTGAAACCAGCGGCTGGCGGAGCAGGGTTGCACAGGAGGACTCGGCCAGACGGACTCAGGCCCGCGGAATCCAGGCTCAGGGTCGAACCTAGTGAGCGACCGAGCGAGCGACCAGGCAAGCGACTGCGGGGGAGACAGCGGGGCAGCGGGGCTGCGGGGCTGCGTGTTGACTGAGGTCGCGCATTTGTGCGCGGGTGGACAGGCGAAGGAGTGGGCGGTTGGACCGGGCGGCAGGTCCCCACGGCAAGCGGCAGTGGAGGGCACCGCCATTTCCCTGCTCTGACCCCACCTCCACATGCAGCGTCATAACCCAGCGACTCTGAGTGGCCCGGCCCAGGTGAACCATCTAAGGCACTGATCCTACCCAGCTGTGAGAAACAGCAGAGGGGGTCGCCATTTCCCCGCTCTGGCCATGCCCCCACATAAGCGTCACAACCCAGCGACCTGGGAATCCAAGGCGCCGCTTCTCACACTTAAAGGGCCAGAACAGACCCAAGAATGGCGCAGGAGGATCTCAGAGCCCCAGAGCCAATAGATCTAAGCGATGAAGAAATAGCAAAACTCACAGACGCACAGTTTAAAACATTGGTCATCAGGATCCTCACAGAACTGGTTGATTATAGCCACAAATTAGACAAATATATGAAGGCGAAACTAATTGAAATGAATGGAATTGCACAGGACACCAATAGCAATGAAAAGGAAACTGGGACTCAAATCAATGGAGTGGACCAGAAGAAAGCAAATAATGGCCAAACAGAAAAGAGTCAGGAAGCAAGAATTCAAAGAAATGAGGAGAGTCTTAGGAACCTCCAGGACATCTTTAAATGCTCCAACATCCGAATTATAGGGGTACCAGAAGGGGGAAAGGCACAGCCACCAGTGGAAAACGCATTTGAACAAATAATAAAGGAGAATTTCCCCAATCTGGCAAAGGAAATAGACTTCCAGGAAATCCAGGAAGCTCAGAGAGTACCAAAGAAGTTGGACCCAAGAAGGAACACACCAAAGCACATCGTAATTACATTAGCCAAGATTAAAATGAAGGAGAGAATCCTAGAAGCAGCAAGAGCTAAGGGGACAGTCACCTACAAAGGAGTCCCCATCAGACTGTCAGCGTATTTCTCAAAAGAGACCTTACAGGCAAGAAGGGGCTGGAAAGAGGTATTCCAAGTCATGAAATCTAAAGACCTACAAGCAAGATTGCTCTATCCAGCAAAACTTTCATTTAAAATGGAAGGACAGATAAAGTGCTTCTCAGATAAGATCAAATTCAAGGAGTTCATCATCACCAAGCCCTTATTATATGAAATTTTAAAGGGACTTATCTAAGAAAAAAGTTAAAGAAACATGAACAGTGAAAGGACAACAAACTTACAGTTATTAACAACCACACCTAAAACGAAAGCAAACTAAAAGGACAGCTAGATCAGGAGTGGAAACATAGAAATGAAGATCTCGAGGAGGGTTAACAACAGGGGAGTGGGAGGAGGAGAAGGGGGGAGAAGGTATAGAAAATAAGTAGCATAGACAGTAGATAGAAAATAGATGGGGGGGGCAAGAATAGCATGAGAAATATAGAATCTAAAGGACTTGAGACACATGGTCATAAACTAAAGGGGGGGTAATGGTGGGGATGAGGAGTAGGGTGGAGGGGAATAAAGGGGGAATAGAACAACTGTAACAGCATAATCAATAAAAATAAAATAAATAAATAAATAAATAAATAAAAATAAAATGTGAATTTTTATTAAGTAGTAAATATACCACATCTGATTTTATCTAAAAGCAGCACAAACAGTGGAAGTTACATATTAAGCAACTGTTACAGTAAATATAACAAATTATTATAACATGATAAGGATTAAATAAGAATTCCATCTTAATGTCTATCCAAGAGACAGAGTAATGGTTAAGAGCCAGCCTGGAGCCAAACTGCCCAGGTTAGTATCTCATCATTACCCCTTATTCTTCCTCTGTGTATTCTTCTGTGGACAAGTCATCATTCCTGACCCCTATTTCCAAGTATGTAAAACAAATAATAGTATCTGCCATGGGAGGTTGTAAGAATATGAATTAACACCCTCAAAGTGTTTAGAATAGTGCCTTGCACAATATATACTAAGTAAATGTTAGCTATAGCTACTGTTATTTATACCTTTGGGCCACACACCAGGCTCTTAGGAGTGGGACCATATCTGACGGAAAAACCTGTATCAAAACAAAAATCTGCACCTGATACAACTTTTTTCAGGGCTTGTGATAGTTACTTTTATGTTCAACTTGACTGGGCCACAGGGTGCCCATATTAAACATTATTTCAGGGTATATCTGTGAGCATATTTACAGATGAGACTAACATGTGAACCAGAGGACTAAGTAAAGTTGACTGCCCTCCCCAATGTGTGTGGACATTAGCCCATCGGCTGAGGGCCTGACAGAATAAAAAGTGGAGGAAGGGAAAATTCATTCTGCCTGCTTGATTGAGCTAAAACATGGGTCTTCTCCTAAGGACTGGCACCTACACCAGCAGCTCCCCTGGTTCTCAGGCCTTTTAATGTGGGCTAGAATTACAAATGCCAGCTTTCCTGGGTCTCCAGCTTGCAGATTATGGGACTTCTCAGTGTTCCTGCTGATTCTGTTTCTCTAAAGAGCCCTTGCTAATCCAGGACTACTAATGTATTACCAATTAGTGTACAAACTGAAAGATGATCATATTAATTAATTTTTCATACATAGGATTTTCTTTTAAATAAATAACAGATGTATATGGCTCAGAAGTTAAAAGGAAAAAAGGGGTTATACTATAAAGACACCCAGGCAGTAACATGGAAAGCCTGGGGTAGCACTAAAAACTACAAGTAATTTTTGATATTGCTCAAGCACAGAGAGTATATGGGGAAATTGTAGCAAATAAAGCTAGGGTGAAAAGGCCAGAACATGAAGGAATTTATATGCCACTTAAGGAACTGGGACTTTGTAAATGGAGAGCCACATATAAGGCACTCTGAAGATACTCGAAGTATCTGGTGGGTGTGATCGGGGGAGCCATTTAAATCAGGAACCTGAATCCTTGAAGACAGGAGGGCATTTGTGCACCATGAGACATAGAGAAGACCTTTTGCAGCAGCTGTTCTATAACAGTGCTAATGATGTCATTCAGATAAGAAATACATTGGAAGTTTCCTGATGATTTAAGTTATTTTCTTTTAATCCATTCTCTCTTTATTCCTCTTTCTTTTTCTTCTCTATATTTAGATCATCATAGCTGGGGTCTAAAAACACCAAGGCCACTTCACTCAATTCAGACACCAAGAAAAGGGCTGAGCTAGCCCATTTCACTGGCACTTGTTGGTGGATTGATGGCAGACCTCCAGACACTGAGTTACTCACCAAATGCTTCTGAGAAGGGGCACAACACAGAAAGTAAATCCACCAGCTCAGGAGAAGAACAAGCTTGTGTTTACACTAAGCTTACACTTACTATCTGTGGATTTTAAGACTCAGTTTCTGAATATACAGAGTTAAGTTATTAAGAATAATATTAAGCAGTTGATATTTAAGACACATGCCTTCTATATACCAGGTACTGTGATAAATCCCTTTTGTATACTATCTCATTTAATCCTGACATTAGTCCCAAGAGGTCAGTTCTAATAAAAATCACCATTTTACAAATGAAAAAAACTAAGGCTTGAAAAGCCCAAATCACTTGCCTAAGTAACTTACAAAGTTAACCAATGGTAAAGCCAGAGTTCACTCCCACATATTCATGTCAAAACATACCATGATGGGGGAAGAGGAAGGCCGGGGAGGGAGAAAAAAAAATACCATGATGTGACATAATCAGAATATAATGGTGCAAGCTTTAAACATTGTGTTATTAATGCCAAAAATATTTGTGGGGTGTTTTTACTTACCCTTTCCTTTATTAATAAAAGGGACAGTGGGGAGAAGGGTTTTCAGGAACTACTATAAAGGGTACATGGACAAAACCAAGGGGGAGGGCGGAAGCAAGGAAGGGAGGTGGGTTTGGCTGGGGCTGGGGGGAGTGTTGGGGAGAAAATACAGACAACTATAAATGAACAACAATAAAGTAATTTTAAAAAAACAGTATAAGTGTTTTTGATATATTATGTTGCCAATAAAAAGTATTTGAGACCTGGCTGGTATGGCTCAGTGGATTGAGCACTGGCCTGTGAACCAAAGGGTTGCAGATTCAATTCCCAGTCAGGGCACATACCTGGGTTGCAGGCCACGTTCCCAGTTGGGAGCACGTGAGAGGCAACCACACACTGATGTTTCTCTTCCTCTCTTTCTCCCTACCTTCCCCTCTCTCTAAAAGTAAACAAAATATTTTTTAAAAAGTATTTGAGATATATTATGGTTACTAGAAGATTTATTAATTAGCCTGGTCTGATATAGCACTGTCCTAATGAATAGAACAAAATAGAATTTCCCTAACATTCTTATTTATCACAAACTATAATAAATGCATTAGGTTCAGAAGGCCATCTCTTGGAGCTTTTCACAAAGACCAACTAGAACAACTCTGCCAGCTTTATTTACTTCTGAGTCCTCTCCTCTACTTATCCCACATCATTCCTTTTTTTTAATTTAAATATTATATTCTTTATACTATTAAAGTCGCAATTTTTCCCCTTTTGCCCCCTCCATCTAACCCGCCCCCCACTCTCACAGTCAATCTCCACACTGTTGTCCATGTCTGTGGGTCATTCATATATATTCTCTGACTAATCCCTTCTCCTTCTTTCGGTCAGTCACCACCTACGGCAGGCATACCACAGTACAATACTGGCTCCACTAACTTAAGGACTACAACTTCCTAGTCTTTTTCTGAGTAAATTGCTATTAAGTCAAATCTTCCCTATTCTCACGAACAAACATGAGACAAGTTGACTTGTTAAAACTCAAGCCAAAAAAAATAATATTTTTAGTAATGGTTAAATTTCACCTGGCCTAATTTTGAGTTGATGTAAGTCACTGATAAAATGTGGATTAAATAAATAGTCAATGGCAAGTTCAGATAAGAATCAGTTTATTTAATAAACATGTATTACCAAAGATCAGGTCTACCTACCTGAACTTAAAACAGTAATAATAAACAAACCCGCATAGTATTTAACGAATGGCTACCAGAAAGCAAGAGTCCCTGGAAGTAGAAAGGCCCAATTAAATGCAACTCTCAAGTGAAGGGCAAGTCTATCAGCTTGGTCTGAATATGCACCTGTACCACAAATAGGTGCCCCAAAATATCATAGATTTTATCGTGACTAAAAATGCTACACAGTTTCTCCATGATGACCTTAGGCAAAGGCACAGCAAAGGAGAAGACAAAGACAGCAGGCAGCAGATTTGATTTCAAACATTTAAGAAAAAATCTGTACCTGCTTAGCAGATTCTAAGGGAGGGATGAGGACTCTATAAATGTCCTAAACCAAGACAGTTATATGTATGTATGTATGTCCTAAACCAATGTCCTAAACCAAGATAGTATGTATGGATGGATGGATAGATTTATTTTTAGTAATTATCAATGGTCACCAATGTGGTAAGCAAGTTAGCTATTCCTATAACCCTTACTATGAGGTTGTAAGAAAAACAAATCTCAAACCAAACTCTGCCACACATGGACATTTACTAACACATATAAATGGTCTTAAAATGTGTTAGATATGCTCAGGGAAGTCTCAAGTTCCTGCAGTTTATAATGTTCTAATAACCTGCATGAAAGCTTCATGTGAGGAAAATGCATCAATATTCTGATTTGGATAACCATATTGTCAGACTCAGAGCCATCAAGAATCCCCCTACCCAGTGGCTGAACACAGGACTATTTCATCAAACATAGGTTCTATCCTTAATGGTAAAGAATAAAAGGCTAACCAGATTATTACTCTTCTCATTCAGGGGCTGAGAATTTCTGTAACAGCCAAAACACATCTTGAATATCACTAATTTCATCAATGAGAGCTGATTTTTAACACCTATTATCTTATAAGGAAGGCTGTCAGTGTTTATACAAAGAAAGATGGCTGCACCACTTTCATTTCCCTCCCCTCTGGAATATAGCCTCTTGAATAAATGCTAGCTAAGCACTCACACAGTGTCCCTAATTAGGACAGCTGATTACCACTAGATGGGAACTCAACACCTGTGCAGAAATATGTATATACACATGCTCCATAAGGCATATTGTCTATGCTGAAGTTTTTATATTAACCTATCGATTTTATAACAGAAAGTTTATCCAGTTATAACTAACTGGACCTATGCTGTTCAATAAAGTACCATATTTCGCCATGTATAATGTGACAATTTTCACCACATTTTTGAGGATGTACATTATACATGGGTAGTCCTAATTCCACAGCTATATAAAAGTTTTTAATTCTTTTATTGATGCTTATGCATTTAAACTATAACTATAGAAAGCAATAACAATATTGATATGCAAAATAATACTCTGAAATATGATAATCACTTTTGTTTCTAAATATACATAAATAAATAATTGAATTTAAAAATTAAAATGAAAGACTTTTTCCCTACAAGTTTGGGTTAAATACACAGCAAAGGAAAATATTAACTAAATGAAAAAAAAAATCAATAGTTTAGAATCCCTCAACTGTCCAGTCTAATAAAAAGGGTTATATTAGTTATTCTGCTGAAAACAAGGTAAACACATTATAAATTTATTCAATTTGTAGCACAGATAAAAGCTAAAATTAGAGACTCAGGTTATGGCCTACACTGTAAAAAGAACAAAGATTGAACACATATAAAACCTAAAACACTGGAGCAAGAAATCATAACACACCATTAATACAATTTAATCTGTCCACTAAAAACAGTGTGAAGACAAGAAAATAGGACCATTACAACTTAGTTGTTCAGAAATATTTTTTGGAAGTCCAGCCAATGGAGGCATAGGTAGATACACTGTGCCTCCTTGCACAACCAGAAGAAGTACAACAACAAATTTAAAAACAAAAAATAACCACAACTGCCAGGAAATTGAACTGTATGGAAGTCTGACAACCAAGGAGTTAAAGAAGAAACATTTATTCAGACAGGTAGGAGGGGTGGAGATGGGCAGCAGGGTGCAGAGGACTCACAACAAGGTGGCAGCTGGAAGACCAGGGCAGGCAAAGCAGTGGCTGGCAGACAGGGTGGTCCCACATTTGCATCTGGATAAACTGGGAGGAAGAACTGGGGAGCAAGACAGACTGCACAACCCAGGGTTCCAGTGCAGGGAAATAAAGCCTCAAAAACTCTGAATGAAAAAACCTGTGGGGGGTTGAGGCGGAGGGGGAAATTTCCAGCCTCACGGGAGAGTTTCTTGGAAAGACCCACAGGGTCCTAGCATGCACACAAACCCACCCACCTGGGAATCAGCACCAGAAGGGCCCAATTTGATTGTGGGTAGCAGCGGAAGTGACTGAAAGCTGGCAGAGAGCTGAACAAGCAGCATTGTTCCTTCTTGGACCCCTCCCCCACATACCGCATCAGCAACATGGGTTGCCCTGCTCTGGTGAACACCTAAGGCTCTGCCCCTTACTACATAACAGACCCTCCAAGACAAAAAAAAAAAAAAAAAGCGCAAATGAAAGAACAATGAAAGTTCTAGAAAACATACAACTAAGCAATGAAGAGATAGCCAACCTATTAGATGCACAGTTCAAAACACTGGTAATCAGGATGTGCACAAAATTGGTTGAATATGGCCACAAATTAGAGGAAAAAATGAAAGCTATGAAAAGTGAAATAAAGGAAAATGTACATGGCACCAACAGTGATGGGAAGGCAACCAGGACTCAAATCAATCTCTGAGAGCCTTTGATCAATCTTTGATCAATCTCAAATCAATCAGTGGTTTGGAGCAGAAGGAAGAAAGAAACATTCAACTAGAACAGAATGAAGAAACAAGAATTCAAAAAAATGAGGAGAGCCTTAGGAACCTCCGGGACAACTTGAAACTATCCATCGTCCGAATCATAAGGGTGCCAGAAGGAGAAGAGGAAGAGCAAGAAATTGAGAACTTATTTGAAAAAAATGATGAAGGGAAATTTCCCCAATCTGGCAAAGGAAAAAGACTTTGGAAGGCTTCCAGGAAGTCCAGGAAGCCCAGAGAGTCCCGAAGATGTTGGACCCAAGGTGGAACACATCAACGCACCCCATAATTACATTAGCCAAGATGAAAGATAAGGAGAGAATCTTAAAAGCAGCAAGAGAAAAGGAGACAGTTATCGCCAAAGGAGTTCCCAAGGACTATCAGCTGATTTCTCGAAATCTTACAGGCAAGAAGGTGCTGGAAAGAAGTATTCCAAGTCATGAAAGGCAAGGACCTACATCCAAGATTCCTCTATCTAGCAACGCTATCATTTAGAATGGAAGGGCAGATAAAGTGCTTCCCGCATAATGTCAAGTTCAAGGAGTTCATTATCACCCAGACCTTATGTGAAATTTTAAAGGGACTTATCTAAGAAAAAGATAAAAAATACGAACAGTAAAATGACAACAAACTCACAAATATCAACAACCGAACCTAAAAAAAACAAAAACAAAAACAAAAACAAAAATGAACTAAGCAGACAACTAGAATAGGAATGGATTCACAGAAATACAGATCCCATGGAGGGTTATCAGTGGGGGGAGGGAAAGAGGGATATTAGGGGAAAAGGTACAGGGAATAAGAAGCACAAACGGTAGATACAAAATACACAGGGGGAGGTTAAGAATATTATGGGAAATGGAGAAGCCAAAGAACTTGTATGTACAACCCATGGACATGAACTAAGGTGAGGGAATGCTAGTGGGAGGAGGAGTACATGGTGGAAAGGAATAAAAGGGAGAAAAAAATGGGACAACTGTAATAGCATAATCAATAAAATACATTAAGATGTTTTAAAGGACTTCCGCCAAGATGGAGGCATAGGTGGATGTGCCGTGCCTTCTCACACAACCAAGTTTAGAGACAACTAAATATTAGCAACAAAAAACACAGCCAGAACACGGAAAATTGAACTTTTCGGAAGTCCGTTAACAACAAATTATTCAGCCTGACCGGTAAGGGGCGAAACCAACAGCTGGTGAGGGGTTACACAGGAGGACTCGGTCAGACGGACTCAGGCCGCGGAATTCAGGCGCAGGGTTGGACCTAGTGAGCAACCCAGCGAGCCACCAGGAGAGCGACTGCAGAGGAGACAGCGGGGAAGCGGTGCTGCTTGTTGACTGTGGTCGCCCATTTGTGCGCGACCGGACAGGCGAGGGAGTGGGTGGTTGGACCGGGGCCCAGCGGGTCCCCGCGGCAAGTGGCAGTAGAGGGCGCCGCCATTTCCCCCGCTCTGACCACGCCCCCACATACAGCGTCACAACCCAGCGACCTGGGAGTCTAAGGCACCGGTTCTCACACTTAAAGGGCCAGAACAGACCAAAAATGTCGCAAGATCTCAAAGCCCCACAGCCCATAGATCTAAGCGATGAAGAAATAGCAAAACTCTCAGACGCACAGTTTAAAACACTGGTCATCAGGATCCTCACAGAACTGGTTGATTATAGCCACAAATAAGACAAATATATGAAGGCGAAACTAACTGAAATGAATGGAATTGCACAGGACACCAATAGCAATGAAAAGGAAACTGGGACTCAAATCAATGGAGTGGACCAGAAGAAAGCAAATAATGGCCAAACAGAAAAGAGTCAGGAAGCAAGAATTCAAAGAAATGAGGAGAGTCTTAGGAACCTCCAGGACATCTTTAAACGCTCCAACATCCGAATTATAGGGGTACCAGAAGGGGGAAAGGAACAGCCACCAGTGGAAAACGCATTTGAACAAATAATAAAGGAGAATTTCCCCAATCTAGCAAAGGAAATAGACTTCCAGGAAATCCAGGAAGCTCAGAGAGTCCCAAAGAAGTTGGACCCAAGAAGGAACACACCAAGGCACATCATAATTACATTAGCCAAAATTAAAATGAAGGAGAGAATCCTAGAAGCAGCAAGAGCTAAGGGGACAGTCACCTACAAAGGAGTCCCCATCAGACTGTCAGCAGATTTCTCAAAAGAGACCTTACAGGCAAGAAGGGGCTGGAAAGAAGTATTTCAAGTCATGAAAACCCCAGACTTACAACCAAGATTGCTCTATCCAGCAAAACTTTCATTTAGAATGGAAGGACAGATAAGGTGCTTCTCAGATAAGATCAAATTCAAGGAGTTCATCATCACCAAGCCCTTATTATATGAAATGTTAAAGGGACTTATCTAAGAAAAAAGTTAAAGAAACATGAACAGTGAAAGGACAGCAAACTCACAGTTATTAACAACCACACCTAAAACGAAAGCAAACTAAAAGGACAGCTAGATCAGGAGTGGAAACATAGAAATGAAGATCTCAAGGAGGGTTAGCAACAGGGGAGTGGGAGGAGGAGATGGGGGGAGAAGGTACAGAAAATAAGTAGCATAGACAGTAGATAGAAAATAGATGGGGGGGACAAGAATAGCATGGGAAATATAGAATCTAAAGGACCTGAGACACAGGGCCATAAACTAAAGGGAGGGTAATGGTGGGGATGGGGGGGTAGGGTGGAGGGGAATGAAGGGGGGAATAGAACAACTGTAACAGCATAATCAATAAAAAAAATTTTTTTAAAAGATGTTTTAAAAGAATATTTTTTTGAATACTTACTTTTTCATTAGAATAATAGTCCGCTGAACAGAGACTATGGGTCACCATTGAGTGGTGTCTTGAATAGTATGAAGCATGCTACAAAAAAGAAAATGAAATATATTACAGATATGTAAATGGGCTTCAAAAATACTTTATCACGGTAATTCTTGCAGTATGCTTCTAGCTAAAATGTTTTATTAATCTATATAGATCCTTCTAAGCAATATGTCGTAACTATGAAATGTAAATCATAACTACAGACAAATCCCCTTGGCACACAAGAGAAACCAAAGGCATCAAAACAATCTCCAGAAAAATAAGAGTCAGTGGATAAAACAAAATTTGAACAAAGTGTTGTTCAGGTGGTTGGAAAATTGTCCTAAAAAGCAAGAGACCACTGGTTTGATTCCAGTTTGTGGGCTCATGTATTAGAGGCAACTGATCAGTGTTTCTCTCTCACATCAAAGTTCCCCCCCTCTTTTTCTCCCTCCCTTCACCTCTCTCTAAAAATAAAATCTTTTTTGAAAAGTGAAAAGGTATACTAACAGTCAAGTTCACTTCTAATTCATTATTTGTAAATGTTTATGGGAAGAAAACATTTCTTAAGGACTTAAAACATTAAGGATAATTACTAATAAAAATTATAGGCCAGGTTTAAGAAAACAATTTACCCAATAGCCACTGATAGAGCTAGATCCAAAAAAGAAGGAGGGAGGAAGAGAGGGAGGGAGCAAAGATATAAAACTTTCTAAAAGGGTAACAAGTCAAATAAGAAGCAAAATGTTTTTATAACATTTTTAAATTAGCCCAAAGATTGATACAATTATATTACAAAGTATCAGTCACCAAATTCCAAATTCCAAAATGTAATTTCTATACAAAAGTGAAAGTAATAAATACAAAAGATACACTTTACGAAGACTACACTACAAGTAAAAGACTAGTTAAGAAAATGAGAAAAATTGCCTTTATTATTGTGTTCCTTTTATTTTTTTATTGTAGTTTTATTACCATTTAGTCCCCTTATAACCCCCTTCCCCACCAGCACAATGCGTCCCTTTTAAAGACCAAAACTTACTCTCATATTCCTCCAAGCACCCTCATAAATTCAAGAGTGTTAGCCTCAATTTAAAAAATGAGAAAACTGAGTCTGGACAATTTTAATTTTTCAAAAGTCATTGGGCTAGGCTGTAATGGTTACAAGATATAAACATAGCCCTGTTAAAAGCATTGTGAAATTTTTTATTTTGAGATAATAAAAATTGTGGCACCTCCCACTGTAACACTAATGTCTATGTAAAGGCATGATTGGGATAAAAAAATAACAATTTACCAAGAGGGTTTCACCACTCTCTCTATGTTCAAATAAAAATTCAGTCTTTCCTTTCCTTCAGCAGAAGAGTTATAATTCAGCAACTTTTCTCTTACATGAAATTTAATAAGCTGAATGACATTCCTTTCCCTAAAAATAATGTCTTGTGTTTACAACCTCTGCCAAAACAGAAAATAAACTTGAGGAATGAGAAGCTAAAGCTACCTGGGAATTTCTCACATTTATTCTGCTGCAAGGTAGTACTAGGATATTTACACAAGAAAGAAATAGTATACCAGCTTCCTATCAATTTTGTAAAATGAAACACAAAGTATTTTACAGTTTTACAAATTTTCACTAATACTGTAAGGTACATAATGGTCTGTTACAATAACATGTCAAAGACAAAAATCAGCCCTGGCTGACGTGGCTCCATGAATTGAGTGCTGGCCTGCAAACCAAGGGGGTGACAGATTGATTCCCAGTCAGGGCACATGTTTGGGTTGCGGGCCAGGTCTCCAGCTGGGGGCATTTGAGAGGTAACTGATAGATGAATCTCTCACACATCAATGTTTTTCTTCCTTCCTTTCTCCCTCCCTTCCCCTCTCTCTAAAGATAAATAAGATCTGGACTTCCAGCCAAGCGGAGGTGTAGGTGGAAACACTGTGCCTTCTCCCACCCACAACCAAGTTCAAAGACAACAAAGTTTTAGTAACAAAAAACACAGAAAATTGAACTATACGGAAGTCCACTTCCGACAACAACGAACCATTCAGCCAGACCAGTAAGAGGGGCGGAGTCAGTGGCTGGCGGAGTGGGATTTCGAAGGAAAACTGGGTGGGACCAACCCAAGCGTGCAGGCTGTGGTTGGCAGATCCCAGGCGTGGGGTTGCAACGGGCAGACCCAGCGAGGGCGCCAGGTGGCAGGCTGACCACGGTACCACATTCCTGTGAAGATACACCAGGCAGAGGAGCAAGCAGTGAGACAGACCGCGCAGGCCCCAGCAGGGGGAAGCAGCAGAGGAGACTGCCATTGCCCCTCTTGGACACCGCCCCCACATACAGAGTCACAACCCAGCAACTGAGTTTCCCTGCCCTGGTGAACACCTAGGGCTCTGCCCCTCATACCTAACAGGCGAGAACAGACCAAAACATTATGGCTCAAGAAGAGCCCCAGAGCCAATAATTCTAAGCGACCAAGAGATAGCCAACCTATCAGATGCACAGTTCAAAACATTGGTGATCAGGATGCTCACAGAACTGGTTGATTTTAGTCACAAATTAGAGGAACAAATGAAGGATAAACTAATTGAAATGAAGGGACATGCACAGGAAACCAATAGTGATGGAAAGGAAACTGGGACTCCAATAAAGAAAGTGGACCAGAAGGAAGAAAAAAATGACCAAACACAAAAGAATGAAGAAACAAGAATTCAAATAAAAAATGCGGAGAGGCTTAGGAACTTCCAGGACATCTTTAAACGTTCCAACATCCGAATTATAGGGGTACCAAAAGGGGAAGAGGAACAGTCACCAGTGGAAACCTTATTTGAACAAATAATAAAGGAGAACTTCCCCAATCTGGCAAAGGAAATAGACTTCCAGGAAATCCAGGAAGCTCAGAGAGTGCCAAAGAAATTGGACCCAAGAAGGAACACACCAAGGCACATCATCATTACATTAGCCAAGATTAAAATGAAGGACAGAATCCTAGAAGCAGCAAGAGCTAAGGGGACAGTCACCTACAGAGTAGTTCCCATCAGACTGTCAGCGGATTTCTCAAAAGAGACCTTACAGGCAAGAAGGGGCTGGAAAATATTCCAAGGCATGAAAATCCAAAGATCTACATCCAAGATTGCTCTATCCAGCAAAGCTTTCATTTAGAATGGAAGGACAGATAAAGTGCTTCTCAGATAAGGTCAAATTCAAGGAGTTCATCATCACCAAACCCTTATTATATGAAATGTTAAAGGGATTTATCTAAGAAAAAGAAGATAAAAAAGATGAACAGTGAAAGGACAGCAACTCACAGTTATTAACAACCACACCTAAAACAAAAGCAAACTAAGAGGACAGCTAGATCAGGAGCAGAACCATAGAAATGAAGATTACATGGAGGGTTAGGAACAGGTGAGTGGGAGGAGGAGAAGGGGGGAGAAGGTACAGAGAATAAGTAGCACAGATGGTAGGTAGGAAATAGACAGGGGGGAGGGCAAGAATAGTATGGGGAATATAGAATCTAAAGAACTTGAAACATGTGGACATAAACTAAAGGGGGGAATGGTGGGGGAGGGGTGTGCAGGATGGAGGGGAATAAGGGGGGAATAGGACAACTGTAATGGCATAATCAATAAAATATATAAAAATTTAAAAAATAAATAAGATCTTTTTTAAAAAAGCATACATGTGTATTTAATCTTTAACAAATAAAGGGTATAACTGATTCCCGGTGGCAAAAATAAAATGTAAGTCTTCCACAGACAAAAGACAACCTAGGATAAACATTTTAGGTATTTTAATTAGCTTTGGAGAGTGAGAATCAACAGTGATGTTTCACCCTGGGGAAGAGAACACTTAGAAAAGCCCCAACATACCCTCTGGGAAAGAAATGTGGGAGAAAAAGTCAAGAACCTCAGTTCTAATCCTAGCTGAGCTTGACACAATTTCTATGATTTGAGCAAACTACTTTAACCCCTTTGCTCTCTGCTAAAAAATTCAAGATGAGATTACTTTTCGCTAAGGTCCATTACTAACCTAAACCACTTACTCAAAAAACAAAAAATTTGTACAGGGGTATTTAACATGAGCAAGCATTTGACAACTGAAGGAAGCAGTAATTCCAATCTCAACATTTGGTCCAAGAAAAGGGTGACACAGATCTCACCTATTGCTCAATTACTCTCAAGGTAACAAACCAATAAACACCCAAAGCTACCTGGTGAAAATAACCCTAATTACAGTTAACCACTGGACAATGTGGAGATCAACAACAGGCATCCCCGCACAGTCAAATATCCACAGTTGACTTTTGACTCTAGAGTCTGTGCTCGGCATCCAGAAAGTCAACCTACCTCAAATATTTTCCATCTGTGGTTGGGAATGCAAAAATGCTGTTTGCCATCTGCAGTTGGTTGACTATTCAGACTCAAAACCCCTGTACAAAGGGCCAACTGTAAAAATAATCTGAGTATAAGTGGACCTGCACAGTTCAAACCCACGCTGTTCAAGGGACAAGTGTACATGGAGTCTAATAAATATGTGTTATGCATTAAGTTTCTAGGATAAAAACCTCAGGACTCTATCTTCATTAGATGAACTCATTAAGAATGGGCTGAGCTAATTTTGGCCTAACAGGAGACAGTTTCTATTGCAGAAAGACTCAGAAATATCTAAGTGGCCAAGCTCTAAGAAATGTTTGGGTTAACTGACCCTATGTATTTACTTTCAGAAAACTACAAATAACATATAACATGTTAACCACAAACTTCTTAAAACTAAATCAACTCTATAATACGTTACAACTGGCCAAAATGTACATGATTTAACATTATACTTAATTGCTCAAAACTGATTTTCTTAAAATATTTTTATTAGTATTTAAAAATACTTGGTCCTGAAGATCTCACAAACTACCATATTTTAGCACCATTATCAAAAAAGAAAACATATAGTTTGTACACATATGAGTTAGTGATAATATGGCCCCAAATTTTATAAAACATGAATGCCCCTGGTTATTCAAGTAACTAGAAGTAGAAATGGCACAAGCAGACAAAATTATAACAGCAGGACAACTACTAGGGAGAAACAAGGGTTTGGAGCTTTCCCACAGTGAGCCTGAACTGGTTTGTAGTTGGCTCATAAAAGTTCCTTGTTCCTGTTTACTCCTGTTTCACTTTCATGGAAATTCAAAGTTATAAAGAACACAGTTCAAAAATCAGACAATTTTGTAGAGCTACAACAATTTTTTTAATGCGTGGGACAAGTTAGCAAAAATCTGCTCATTTGGACTTATACACAGAATGTCAATGTTTATTGTTTTTTGTTTGTCTGTTTGTTTACTTAAATTTTTTGTTGATTATGCCATTACATTTGTTCTATTTCCCCCCTCTGTTCCCCTCCACCCTGCACACCCCTCCCCCACCATTCCCCCCCTTTAGTTCATGAACACGTGCCTCAAGTTCTTTAGATTCTGTATTTCCCATACTATTCTTACACTCCCCCTATCTATTTTCTATCTACTGTCTAAGCTACTTATTTTCTGTACCTTCCCCCCCCTTCTCCTTCTCCCACTCCCCTGCTGCTAACCCTGCATATGATCTTCATTTCTATGGTTCACTCCTGATCTAGCTGTCCTCTTAATTTGCTTTTGTTTTAGGTGTGGTTGTTGATAACTGTGAGTTTGCTGTCCTTTCACTGTTCATCTTCTTATCTTCTTTTTCTTAGCTAAATCCCTTTAATATTTCATATAATAAGGGCTTGGTGATGATGAACTCCTTGAATTTGGTCTTATTTGAGAAGCACTTTATCTGTCCTTCCATTCTAAATGAAAGCTTTGCTAGATACAGCAATCTCGGTTGTAGGGCTTTGGTTTTCATGACTTGGAATACTTCTTTCCAGCCCCTTCTTGCCTGTAAGGTCTCTTTTGAGAAATCAGCTGATAGTCTGATGGGAACTCCTTTGTAGGTGACTGTCCCCTTATCTCTTGCTGCTTCTAGGATTCTCTCCTTCATTTTAATTTTGGCTAAAGTAATTATGATGTGCCTTGGTGTGTTCCTTCTTGGGTCCAACTTCTTTGGCACTCTCTGAGCTTCCTGGATTTCCTGCAAGTCTATTTCCTTTGCCATTTTGGGGAAGTTCTCTTTTATTATTTGTTCAAATAAGGTTTCCACTAGTGACTATTCCTCTTCCCCTTCTGGTACCCCTATAATTTGGATGTTGGAACGTTTAAAGATGTCCTGGAGGTTCCTAAGCCTCTCCTCGTATTTTTGAATTCTTGTTTCTTCATTCTTTTGTGTTTGGTCATTTTTTCCTTCCTCCTGGTCTACTCCCTTGATTTGAGTCCCAGTCTCCTTTCCATTACTATTGGTTTCCTGTGCATTACCATTAATTTCAATTAATTTAGCCTTCGTATGTTCCTCTAATTTGTGACTAAAATCAACCAGTTCTGTGAGCATCCTGATCACGAGTGTTTTGAACTGTGCATCTGATAGTTTGGCTATTTCTTCATTATTTAGATTTATCAGCTCTGGGGCTCTAAGTTGTTCTTGAGCCATGTTTTGATATGTTTATGCCTGTTATGTATGAGGAGCGGAGCCTTAGTTGTTTACCAGGGCGGGGCCACCCAGGTAGCTGGTTTGTGACTCTGTATGTGGGGGCGGGGTCAGAGAGGGAGCAATCTCAGCCCTCTTCGCTCACTCAGTTCGTCCTGCCGCTCACCTGTCTGTTTATCTGAGCAGAAATGTGCAAGCCCACCGCCCTGCAATGTGCAGTCTCAATGCTCGCCTCTTCACTGGTTTATCTGCACGCAAATGCTCAACTGACCACAGACAGCCAGCCGCGCCTCTTCCCTGTGTCCGCCCCTAGCTAGCCCGCACCTGGGATCCGTGCCTTTGGCTGCTCGCACACCACCCCAGTCGGGGATCGTTTTGGCCAACCCGCTCCGCTGCTGGCTTCACCATGCTTACCAGTTTAGCTGAGCATTTTGTTGTTTTCAGACTCCGTATTGTCGATTTTCTGTGTGGTTTGGTTGCATTTATTGTTGTTAAAACTTTATTGTTTTTAGATTTGGTTGTGCGCACACGCAAGGTGTTTCCACCTACACCTCCATCTTGACAGAAGTCAATGTTTACTGTTTTTGTTAAGCATGTAAGAAACTAGCTACAAGCCCAGTTCAAAATTCTTTAAAATACTTCCAAGCAACAGTAGTTTGAGGAAAAACTTTAATGAACTCCATTTATTTATAAAGACTGTATAGCCTTTACAACCAAAAGGAGAAAGAAGGGTCAGCATGTACAGAATGACTTCCCCATAGCATGCTCCATTGTTTTCTCCTGCAAGAATAAAGATTTCCCATGTTTTCCACACTTAGAAAAAAAATGCCTGCTAACACATGGGAAGTAGCATCACCTTCAGAGTCACAAGACCTGGATCAACTCCTTGCTCCACTGCTTTATAGCTATGCAACAGTGAGTAAATAATTTCTCTAGACTCCATCTGCTTTCCTATACCTCCCCTGCTTCCCTACAGAGTTGTTAAAAAGATCAAATGAACCTTCGTAAACTGTAAAGCACCAAGGAAATGTAAGGTATTACACAAACTAAATCCAATCGTGCAGGAAAAATGTACTTCATTCTTAAAATTACACCAGACCATTTGGAAGTTAGCATTAAAGAATAATATATGAATTAAGAGATTTGGTCTACACTCAGATTCTGACTTGCGTTCCAATGTTGGCTCTAACATTTAATATAATTTCCTCCTACGTAAATTAGGAATGATAACAGTACTTATCTGGGATATAGGCTACTACAAGGATTAAATGAAAATGTGTAAGATGCCTATCGCAGTTCTGCATATATTACAGTAAGCATATAATAACTGCTAACCAAAAAGAGGAGGGTGAATATATGCCTTCTGGGCAAATCGGATGCATGCCTTCCAGCCACAGCAAACAAGGAAATAAATATCCTTTTCTAAACTAAGGTACACCTACTTTCACATTTTCCACATGACCTCATGTGACAGCCAAAACTCATAAATTCAGTAGCAATTATCTTTTCTTAAAATCAATTTTTTATTGATTATGCTATTCAGTTGTCCCATTTTTTCCTCCCTTTTATTCCTTTCCACCATGTACTCCTCCTCCCACCAGCATTCCCCCACCTTAGTTCATGTCCATGGGTTGTACATACAAGTTCTTTGGCTTCTCCATTTCCCATAATATTCTTAACCTCCCCCTGTGTATTTTGTATCTAC
Organism: Artibeus jamaicensis; assembly: GCF_021234435.1. Classification (NCBI taxonomy): domain Eukaryota; kingdom Metazoa; phylum Chordata; class Mammalia; order Chiroptera; family Phyllostomidae; genus Artibeus; species Artibeus jamaicensis. The sequence goes on from NW_026521360.1 coordinate 730,029, forward strand.
CGTTTGTGCTTCTTATTCCCTGTACCTTTTCCCCTAATTTCCCTCTTTCCCTCCCCCACTGATAACCCTCCATGGGATCTGTATTTCTGTGAATCCATTCCTATTCTAGTTGTCTGCTTAGTTCATTTTTGTTTTTGTTTTTGTTTTTGTTTTTTTTAGGTTCGGTTGTTGATATTTGTGAGTTTGTTGTCATTTTACTGTTCGTATTTTTTATCTTTTTCTTAGATAAGTCCCTTTAAAATTTCACATAAGGTCTGGGTGATAATGAACTCCTTGAACTTGACATTATGCGGGAAGCACTTTATCTGCCCTTCCATTCTAAATGATAGCGTTGCTAGATAGAGGAATCTTGGATGTAGGTCCTTGCCTTTCATGACTTGGAATACTTCTTTCCAGCACCTTCTTGCCTGTAAGATTTCGAGAAATCAGCTGATAGTCCTTGGGAACTCCTTTGGCGATAACTGTCTCCTTTTCTCTTGCTGCTTTTAAGATTCTCTCCTTATCTTTCATCTTGGCTAATGTAATTATGGGGTGCGTTGATGTGTTCCACCTTGGGTCCAACATCTTCGGGACTCTCTGGGCTTCCTGGACTTCCTGGAAGCCTTCCAAAGTCTTTTCCTTTGCCAGATTGGGGAAATTTCCCTTCATCATTTTTTTCAAATAAGTTCTCAATTTCTTGCTCTTCCTCTTCTCCTTCTGGCACCCTTATGATTCGGACGATGGATAGTTTCAAGTTGTCCCGGAGGTTCCTAAGGCTCTCCTCATTTTTTTGAATTCTTGTTTCTTCATTCTGTTCTAGTTGAATGTTTCTTTCTTCCTTCTGCTCCAAACCACTGATTGATTTGAGATTGATCAAAGATTGATCAAAGGCTCTCAGAGATTGATTTGAGTACTGGTTGCCTTCCCATCACTGTTGGTGCCATGTACATTTTCCTTTATTTCACTTTTCATAGCTTTCATTTTTTCCTCTAATTTGTGGCCATATTCAACCAATTTTGTGCACATCCTGATTACCAGTGTTTTGAACTGTGCATCTAATAGGTTGGCTATCTCTTCATTGCTTAGTTGTATGTTTTCTAGAACTTTCATTGTTCTTTCATTTGCGCCTCTTTTTTTTTTTTTTTTTTTTTTTGTCTTGGAGGGTCTGTTATGTAGTAAGGGGCAGAGCCTTAGGTGTTCACCAGAGCAGGGCAACCCATGTTGCTGATGCGGTATGTGGGGGAGGGGTCCAAGAAGGAACAATGCTGCTTGTTCAGCTCTCTGCCAGCTTTCAGTCACTTCCGCTGCTACCCACAATCAAATTGGGCCCTTCTGGTGCTGATTCCCAGGTGGGTGGGTTTGTGTGCATGCTAGGACCCTGTGGGTCTTTCCAAGAAACTCTCCCGTGAGGCTGGAAATTTCCCCCTCCGCCTCAACCCCCCACAGGTTTTTTCATTCAGAGTTTTTGAGGCTTTATTTCCCTGCACTGGAACCCTGGGTTGTGCAGTCTGTCTTGCTCCCCAGTTCTTCCTCCCAGTTTATCCAGATGCAAATGTGGGACCACCCTGTCTGCCAGCCACTGCTTTGCCTGCCCTGGTCTTCCAGCTGCCACCTTGTTGTGAGTCCTCTGCACCCTGCTGCCCATCTCCACCCCTCCTACCTGTCTGAATAAATGTTTCTTCTTTAACTCCTTGGTTGTCAGACTTCCATACAGTTCAATTTCCTGGCAGTTGTGGTTATTTTTTGTTTTTAAATTTGTTGTTGTACTTCTTCTGATTGTGCAAGGAGGCACAGTGTATCTACCTATGCCTCCATCTTGGCCCGAAGTCCTAAGTAGCAATTACCTTAATGAATAATTCAAACACTAGTTCTGCCAAAAACTACTGTTGGTCTTACCATATCCACAGTGGCATTCAAATAAATATACTAAACAATTCTGTCAATAGGTTAACTTTTTATCAAGATGCATTCTGCTTCAAAGAAGAAACTATCCCCAAAACTGAGTGAAGGAGCCATAAATTGATCTCACCAAGGTAAAAGTTCAATAAACTCTAGCAATCACCAAAAACCCAATATCCTGTGCGTACCGAAAAATGTAAAAAGAGGCCATGGCTGGTGTAGATCAGTGATTGAGCATGAGCCAAGAACCAAAGGATCGAGGTTTGATTCCCTGTCAAGGTACATGCCTGGATTGTGGGCCAGTTCCCAGCAGGAGATGCACAAGAGGCAACCATACATTGATATTTCTCTCCCTCTCCCCTTCCTTTCTCCTCTAAAGATAAATACATAAAATATTTTTAAAATGTAGACAGAGGAAAAAACTGAGTGTTTAAATACAATGTTTTGTAAATGCTGATACACAGAACAAATAAGACTAAATTGTGAACTCTACAGCCCTGACTCGGTCCCTCAGTTGGTTGGAGTGTCTTTACGTACACCAAAAAAAAAAAAAAGGTTGGCCAGTTCCTGGTCAGGGCACATATCAAAACTGCCAGATCGATCTCTGGTCAGTGCACATATGGGAGGCAATAAATCAATGTTTCTCTCTCACCTGGATGTTTCTTTCTCTTTCTCTCTCTCCTCTCCCCTCACCCTCTCTTTCTCTCTCTCTAAAAATCAATAAACATATCCTTGGGTGAAGATAATAAATAAATTAAATAAATAAATAAATAAGAAAGATAAGATAAATGCTGCATATACCCTAGAAGCAAGCCAATTCTGCCAACTGGATAAATGAATGGTTAGAATTCCCTAGACTAGAGTTTAGAGTTAGCAGTTGCTTTCTACAATAACCAACCAAATGGCTTGCAGAGGTAGAGGGACAAATGGGAAGCATAAAATCTTCAAAAACTTCTGCTTCGAACATAGACTCAGTGGGGCATATTTCAAGTTCACATACAAGAAGCATGGACAGAAACTAAGTAGCAGCTCAATTTCCCCTAACGCAATAGTGAACTTCAGAGATTGTTCCCACCCCCAGGAGGAATCCTTTACTGGCAAAAGTAACTCCCCACTCTAGTCAGTATTGTCACATATTCAGCAGCGCTAACTGTGTCAAGCTAAGCACACAGAAATAGACCAGATGCAGTCTCTGGCAACACAATGAAAGGAAGAAACAGAATAAGAAAAATCAAAGCTTAAATATCCTACAGCAGGGTTGTCAAACTCATTTTCACCAGGGGCCACATCAGCCTCACAATTGCCTTCAAAGGGCCAAATGCAATTTTAGGACTGTAAAAATGTAACTACTGCTTAACAGTTCAGCAAGAGCTCAGCGCTGCCATGGGTAGAAACAAGATGCCAGGCCAGATAAAACAAGGTGGAGGGCCAGATTCAACCCGCAGGCCTTGTGTTTGCCACCTGTGTCCTACTGTAAGTGCATAACAAGTATATAGCAGTAAGTACAGTAACAGCTTTCCTCTCTCTGAGCTTCTCCAATCTAAAATATGTTACATGGCTTCCCATTGCTATAAGATAAACACCAAACCTAACAGCATGGTCTACAAGGCCCAGCATGGTTGGGCCTGACTCATACCTCTCCAGCACCATATAGTCTCTGTACCTGAGCCTCAAATTTTTCTCAGTTCTATCCTGTCATGCCCTCTTGCCACGGGTAATGTTCTTTCATATATAAGACTCATCTCTTCCCTCTTTGCCTAGAAAAGTCATTTTCTCCTTCAAAATTTATTTCACCTCCAAAGAACACTCCCTTACCTTCGGTACTACAGTACCGGTACTGGGTTCTACATCCCAGATCTGTCATTTACTAGTTCTGTAGTTTTGAGCAAGTTGCATTAATACTGTATGCTTCAATTTCTTGATCTGTATATGGAGTTATACGGCTGTTGTGAGGACTGAATAAATTAATTCAAGTAAAACATCATAACAGTATCTAGGACATAAAACTCAAAATAATGACTTGGTCAAGTCCCCCTCTTCTATTTTCTTATAGCACCAGGACCTCTCCATAGAACCATAGAGGAAATGTTCCATAAAGATTTATTGGGGGGAAAAAATAGCTGAAGCAAAATGACTTGTCTAATTCTTGTTGTACAGAACTTTACCTATGTAAGCCCAAAGCCCGTACTTTTCCACTACACCATGCTGTATAAAAGTCTTGCAACTCCTATTGATGTAGTTAAGAAAGGTTAAAAGGTTAAAAACAACAAAAATTACAGCCCTGGCTAGGTGGATCAGTTGGCTGGAGCATCATCCCTTGCACCAAAAGTTTGCAGGTTCAGTCTCTGACCAGGGCACACACCTAGGTTGTAGGTTCCATCCCTGGTTAGGGCACAAATGGGGAAGCAGGGAGGAAGGCAACCAATCAATGTTTCCATCTCTCTTTCTCTCTAAAATCAATAAATATACCCTCAGATGAAAATTTTAAAATTTTAAACAATAAAAACTATAAAACAACAAGTTTTGTGCCAACAGAAAAACATTGTGTTCTTTGAGAGGGCATTCTAAAGTTGACACTAAGCTGATACAAGTCAGAAAGCAAATACAGGTGCAAGCTTCCAAGTCATGAGCAGCTCCAGCTCTCACTTGCTCACCTGGGTTCCCTCCTCTTTAACAAAGTAGGATGGACCCAGTAATCTCTAAAATGTCTTCCAATTCCAAATTTCAGTGACAATAAATCAAGTTATGTGTCATTTTTTTTTAGTATTTATTAAAGGAAGTGTAACAAGCAGACTAAACCAGGTGGCAGGTGGTTTTCAGGGAGACTTTCATTTTAAAGAATTTGTTCAAGCGACTTAATAAACCCTATTAACAAAGTAAGTTAGGAAAGTAAGTTTGCTCAGAAATTTTGAGTCTACGTGTTGAGAAAAATGTTAACAGCCACATACAAACACTCCAATATATGAGTCAAGGCTGCCACTGTGAAACCCTAGAACATACAAAACAGTGGCAAAAAAAAATGCGTTTAAAATGTGTTTTAGAAAAGTACAAAAATCAGGCTGACAACTACATAGAAAAGAAAAGTTAATTCACAGGATACATATGCTGTATACTGTGATGTAATACAATTTAAAAAGGCTTTCAACTCAAACTAAAAAACGGTAATTATCTTGACATCGTACGATACTTTTTAAAAGTTGAGATAATCTCACAACTCTAACTCTGTGTCAGCAGCAATCCACAGTGTCCGTCCCTTCAAGGAAAGAATGAGGCAAAAGAAAATGGAAACTGTAAGGACTATTAAAAATACACCCTGGGAAGCTCACGACAAGTCAAAAACCTCAAGGTGCAAAGGAAATGCAGGTCCATTACTGCCGAGACCTGTCAGCCAGTCCCTGGGAAAGGGCAGAAAAAAATACCAGCTGGCTCCCGGGGCCCGTCTGCCCTCCTCGATCCTCCGAGTACCAGCTGCGGCAACGGACGCTAGCTGTGCCCGCTCCAGTGCGAACTCCGGAGGGAAAGGCCACCCTGACCACCGAGGAATCAGCCACCGGTGTCGACAGGCTGCCACCCGGGCCCTCTCCGCGGCCTTGGCCGCAGCAAGGCAGAGCGGGGCTGGACCCAGTGAGGTCCAGGCCTCTGGGGAGCCCGCCGCTCCTCACCTTCAGGGTCCGCAGCGCTACTCTCCGCATCAACTGCTGCGGCAATCGTTGCCCACGCCGTCCCGCTGCGATCAGCGACCCCACGCTCACGCAAAGCCCCGCCATAGCTGCTCCCACGGACTGGCCCTGGGATGACCTCTCACCTCGCCAAAAGGGGCGGGAAAGGGGAGCGCCTACGCTTCGGCCAATCACCGGCCAGGATCTGCGGCCCCGCCTCCCGCCGCGCGGGAGGGGTGGGAGCTGGACAGAACCGACCCCAGGAGCGTGGAGCGGAACTGCTGGGAGAATCAGCGCCTGCACAGCGGGGAAGGTGGGAGGGCTGGAAGCGTGGCTGGCGGATGGGGACCCAGCCTTGGTCTGCCCGCCCCACTGCACCCCGGGAGTGAGCGCGGTCGGTTAGGCGCGTGTATCTGCCCTGCTCGGGATCCAGCCGGTACTGTACCGATGCTCACTTAACAACCAACACCAGCAGCCAGGCCACTTAGTCAGTGAGTCACCTCCGCCCATGACCACCCTGCAGTCCCGAGTGTTCTGAATTACAGACATGTACCCTAACTATGTTTCTGTGTGTTTGAAGGCATATATTGCAAAGCACCGAACTAAAGTAAGGTTTTGGACGATTGCGGTAAGGTCGAGAATACTTTAGGTCTAGAAATAGGAGATCGGAGATTAGCTCCTACTTCTCCCTCGTAGTATCTGCCTGTAAGGAGATTAGCTATAACCAGAGTCCATTTCTGTTGCCTGCAAGCAGGCGCCCTTATTAGTTAAACTACTAAGGGCCAGACCTGTGCTAGATGTCTCAAATTCTGTCTCATTTAATCTTTCAGGAACCCCAATGGCCTATACATTATTCCCACTCTGAGCAACTGAACTTAATAGAGAGGTAATGTAACTCAGCTAGTAAATGGTGAAACTAGGGTTTGAACCCTGGTCTGGCTGTTTTTCAGAACTAGGCTTTTGTTTTGTTTTATTATGGAAAATTTTAAACATACACCAGAGAGAAAACTGTATTATGATTACCCAGGTATCCATCAAACAGCTTCAATAAATCAACATTTTGTCAATCTTGTTTCATCTATTTTCCCCCTTTTTATTTTGAGTTGTAGTATTTTAAGGCAATCTCAAACATCAGGCACTTCTACCTATAAATAGGTCAGAATCAGGGGCTCTGCTCTTAACTATTTTGCTACTACTACAGTCACCTTAAATGACTTACAAAGACAGAAATAACCTTGACTGTGTTACAGCGTGGCAAGTGCCAAAAAAGACATAAACAAAATGTTTGGGGATATCAAAGCAGTGGCATTCAATGGATTTTAAAATGTAAATAGGAACTTTTATGATAGACAAAATAAAAAGAAATATCAGTTCCTCATTTCTCACTTTTTTATCTAAGGCTGGAATCATTTCCTACACTAGAAACCTGATTTTTTGTTTCTTTTTCTTCCCCCCATTTTTACCTTTTGGAATTGGTTCTCCTTAGCTTCTACCTGTTTTATCTTACAGGAGTTCTTTTCTTAAAAGATGCTTGTGACACAAAGTACTTGTTCCATAATATTTATTTTCCACATATTCCTTCAGTAAGAGAGTTCTTGAATTTTAGCTGAGCACATAGCCACCAGGCTAAAGGCTGCACTATCCAACCTCCCTTACAAGGGGTGTGGCAATGTGACTGAGGGCTGGATTATGAAATGTGTGGATTGTACCCTTAAAGAGTAGAAGCATGCACTTGATTTCTGCTTTTCTCCTTTCTGAAAGATCTGCTGGTTGGCACTGGAGCAGCCACCTTTACCTACAAGACAGGGAGAGGCCCTATGTTGAAGATAGCATAACAATAAGATGGGAGGAGTCCAGGTTACTGATGCCATATAGCATTCTCATCAGTTTCTATTGCTTAATACATGGAGTGTTACATGACAATTAAGTAAATGTTTACCTTGTTTAAATCACTGTTATTTCTACCTTTACTATAGCAGCCAAAACTGTATGTTACAACTCATAATTTAGTATTCAGAGGTGAGATACAGACACAATAAAACCTGAAATATGTGGTGATGATGGTGACAAGCTCAAAATAGCATACCAGAAGCTGGAAGCTAATGACCCTTGTTATGCCATAGCTCCTGTTTGGTGAAATGGTTACTTTCAAAATCTTAGACAATGTTGCTGTCACTATCACTGATATAACCTGTAATTCTAATACGGTGGTTTCAAGGAAGAATCATTGGCATTTTGAACTGAACAGTTCTTGTCTGAGCTTTGCCACACACTTGGAGATGCTTATCATCTCCAGAAACCTGCTTCTCATTACCAATGTCTGAAAACAGTTTTCAGATATTTTGTCCAATTTCCTACTTATCCATAGTGGAAGGGAACCAGTTATTTTATCCGGAAGCAATGTGTAGCCAGTTACGATGTCATGGCCAGAAGCATGAATCTTCTTTCAGACTTCTGAAAGCATCTTTACATGATCTTCTAGCTTCCAGAGTTCCTCTTAATGTCAATCTTATTCTTGATCCATTGTGTCTTATTCCAGTTAGCTGTCTACTGTACTGTTGTATGGTGGCATTGGAGCAGAGAGAACATGGGGGTGTAAATTCAGAAATCACGACCAGCTGATGGGCAAGAGATAGCAAGAGTACATTCTACCCAGGGGTCCTGACCTTTGAGCTACACACATTTGGCTCTCTTCAAGTGGGAGTAAGTGCAGACTAGGTATGCTGGTTTGGAAACTATTTCTTCAAATCCTGTTCCCTATGTGGTACCTAGTTAGAGTTAACCAAAAATAGGAATTTGTAAGATGTTTAGGCAGGAGTGAAGTGGTAGCCATTACTCTCAGAAGGTTGTTATCATAAGATAAGTAACACAGTTTCCTAAGTCTGTTTGTCCTCAATCTCCACCAACATCTAGCTTATTTTGCCCAACTGCTAGCCCTGCTGACTACCAACAACCCCAAGTCTATGACTAGATGTCTGATTGCAGACCCACAGAGATAGTAACTATCCAGAAATAACAGCTTCTCATTGAACCCTCCATGAAATCCTCACATTCCCATTTGTCAGGCAGACATACTTGGTTTCTCATCTACCCCTCAAATTCCAACTTGTCCACCTCTTCCAATGCTTCAGGAAACTTGTTTTTATTGCTCTTTTTCTGATCCTCTGAAAGGAGCCTATAAGCACTGACTAAGGCGAGTTTGCACTGGGAAAGAGAAAAACACCAGATTTTCCAGGGATTACTGTGACTTTGGCTCTGAACTGATAATGATTCTTGGAAACTCAAAAATGTCATTTTGTTGTAGTGAAAGAGAGTAGAGTTTTATGTAGGTGCTTAGTGGAGTTTTCACTTGGGGCTATGGCAAAGTGAGCCTAATGTATTCCTGAGCCCACATCTTGATTATATCTCCAGTTCAAGAATGCATAGTAGGAATAGACATGCTCCTCTATTATTCATAACAATTCTACTTCACTGACTGAACCCTGACTGATATGTGGAATAAGAATGAGAGAAGTTGTACATAACTATATGAATGATGAGGGGATGGACTGTGGCAGAAAACCCTAGTTGTCCTCTAAAGTCTATCTTCCTCTTGCTTATTTAGTAAAAGAACTCTCACAATTCAATTGGGTACATGACCCTCAGGTAAGAACTATGTCTACCAACATCCATCATAGCCAGGCTACTAAGCTTTGACCAATTGAATGCAAGCAGAAGTGGCATGGGGAACTTTGGGGTTGTGTCCTTAAAGGGAATGGACATGCCTTCCACTTTCTCTACTCCTGTTCCCAGCTTGTCAGAATGTGGGCACAAAGGGTGGGAAAGAGCAAAGTTGTCATCTTAGATGATAAGGACACAGACAGGTGTTGAGAAAAGGAAAACAAGGCACAGGGAGCTTCTAGGTACCTGACATTGTAGAACTTCCATATCAGCCCTGGAATGTTTTGCTCATATTATTATGCAAAAACTTTGTATCTTCTTAAAGTATCCATGGTTTGGTTTGGTTTGTCTTTGTTACAGTAGCCAAATATGTGTCCTAAATAATAGAGCATTACTATGTATCTTTGCCCTCTCCCTTTAAAGTTATAGATTGTAAGAAAAATATCTAAAATAGTTGTGGACATGAAGGACTAGATAACTGGTCTCCAGACATGTTAATCCTTCCCTCTATGCACACTGCTAGGCAACATTTCCTAGCCTCCTTTATAATTAGATGTGGTAATATACCTGCATCCTAGTCAATGGAATGTGAGTGGAAGTTAAAACACATCAGCCTCTAGGCTTGACTCATAAAGATATCCATGCAGCCCTTCACCCTCTTTCTCCTCTGTTCATCTGCCAAGACTTCTATAGGCACTGATGGAAGAAGCCTCAGTATCTCAATGATTTTTTTAAGAGAGGGAGGGAAGGAAGGGAGAAAGAGAGGAGAGAAACATCAATTTGAAAGAGAAACATCAATTGGCTGCCTCTCACATGTCCCCAGCATGCCCAACCAGGGACCTGGCCCACCACACAGGCATGGGCATCTGCAAAAGAAGGTCCAACCCACTGAGCACACCAGGGCAATGCTGTACTTCTTAAAAACATTTCTGATTTGCAAAATAAAAATAAAAAGGTATAAATAAATAACAACTATTTCTTGTATATTCTAAGAAAGCTTATTTCTACACCCCATTTCAGGAGATAAGCTAGGAAGAATTTTGCTCCTAAAGATATACCAAACTCTTTGCTAATAAAAAGAAAAGAGCATGTACCCAAAACCTAGGGTTTTGAAAGGAAGTAAAGTTAACAAGTAACATTAGCCTCCTGAATAAATCAGTATTTCACCAAAGTACAATATCCAAAAAATAAGAAAAGTAACTGCCACCTATGCCTATATATTATACATATTCTACTCAACACTGAAATGCCTCAAGCAGTGCTAAGTCCCCAAGGTCTGCTTTTATGTATCAATAACAATCCAGCAGTTGGACTTACCATATTTGAACAACATGACTAACTAGAGCATACATATGCATACTTTACAGTATATGTAATCTTGTTCTTCAAGGCTTTGAGGCTAAATCATGTGAATCGCTGTTGCACATACTGCGCCTTGTCCAGTGTGAAAAAAGATACACATACTCTTTCACCAATACAATACAAAAGCTGACAAGATAAAAAAGATTTTGATTTTTAAAAAGTTGGATAAGGTAAAAGAAATTTTAATAATCCAGTGATTAGACTGGATTCTCTCTCATAAGAGAGAAATTTATGGCATTACAGGCCTATCTCCAAAACAAGAAAAAGCTCAAATAAACAATCTAACTTTATGCTTAAAGGAACTGGAGAAAGAACAACAAACAAAGCCCAAAGTAAGTAGAAGAAGAAAATAATAAATATCAGGGCAGACATAAATGAAATAGACTCTAAAAAAATCATACGAAGGACAAATGCATCCAAGACTTGGTTCTTTGAAAAGACAAACAAGACTGACAGACCTTTAACCAGGATCAAGAAAAAAAGAGAGGGGACCCAAATAAATAAAATTAGAAATGGAAGACAAGTAACAACTGACACCAAAGAAATACAAAGATTTGTAAGAAAATATGGACAACTACCAGTATATGCCAACAAATTGGACAATCTGAACAAAATGAGTAAATTCATAGAAGCATATGATCTTCCCAAATTCAATCAGGAAGAATAAGAAAATCTGAATAGACAGATTACAACTAGCAAAATTGAAGCAGTAATCAAAAAAACTCCCCACAAACAAAAGTCCTCCGGTGGATAACTTCAGAGGTGAATTTCACCAAACATTCTGAGAACTAACACCTCTCCTCAAACTATTTCAGAAAAAAATTCAAGAGGAGGGAAGACTCTTAAGCTCATTTCATGAGACCAGCATTACCCTAATTCCAAAACCAGAAAAAGACAGGAACAAATAAAATTTATAGGCCAATATAGATGCTAAAATCCTCAACAAAATATTAGAAAACTACATGTAGCAATACATTAAAAAAAAATCATACATCAAGCCCTGGCTGGTGTAGCTCAGTGGATTGAGCATGGGCCTGCGAACCACACGATCAAGGTTCGATTCCCAGTCAGGCCACATGCCTGGGTTGCAGGCCAGTTCCCAACAGGGGACTCAAAGAGGTACAAGAGGCCACCACACATTGATGTTTCTATCCTCTCCTTCTCTTCCTCTCTAAAATAAATAAAATCTTTTTAAAAAATCATACATCATAATCAAGCGGGATTTACTCATATCCCACTCATATCTGGTTGAACATTATCAGAGATGCAAGGTTGGTTCAATAAATCAATAAATATGAAAGATAAAAACAACATGATCAGTCCTGGCTGGTGTAGGTCAGTGGATTGAGTGCCAGCCTGTAAACCAAAAGGTCTCCAGTTAAATTACCAGTTGGGCACATGCCTGAGTTGCAGGCCAGGTCCCCAGCTGAGAACATACGACAGGCATCTGGTTGATATTTCTTTCACACATCAGTATTTCTCTCCATCTCTTTTTCCCTCCTTTCCCCCCTCTCTAAAAATAAATAAAATCTTTTATTTTTAAGTATATTTTATTGATTATGCTATTACACTTGTCCCATTTCACTCTTCCCCTTTATTCCCCTCTGCCTTGCATCCCTCCTCAGCCAGCATTCCCCACTTCAGTTCATACCCATGGGTTGGTTGCACATATAAGTTCCTTGGCTTCTCCATTTCCTATACTATTCTGAACCTCCCCCTCTGTACTTTGTAACAACCAATTATGCTTCTTATTCCTTGTACCTTTTCCCCCATTCTCCTCCCTCACCCTCCCCATTGATAACCCTCCAAATGATCTTCATTTCTGTGATTCAGTTCCTGTTCTAGTTGTTTGCTTAGTTTGTTTTTCTTTTTGTTTTTAAGGTTCAGTTGTTGATACTTGTGAGTTTATTGTCATTTTACCATCCATAGTTTTGATCTTCCTTTTCTTAGATAAGTCCCTTTAAAATTTCACATCATAAGGGCTTAGTGATAATGAACATCTTCAACTTGACCTTATCTGGGAAGGACTTTATCTGCCCTTCCATTCTAAATGATAGCTTTGCTGAATAGAATCATCTTGGATGTATGTCCTTGCCTTTCATGATTTGGAATACTTCTTTGTAGCTCCTTCTTGCCGGCAAGGTTTCTTTGGAGAAATCAGCTGATAGTCTTGTGGGAACTCCTTTGTAGATAACTGTCTCCTTTTCTCTTGCTGCTTTTAAGATCTTCTCCTTATCTTTCATGTTGGCTAATATAATTATGGGGTGCATTGGTATGTTCCACCTTGGGTCCAACATCTTTGGGACTCTCTGGGCTTCCTGAACTTCCTGAAAGTCTGTTTCCTTTCCCAGTTGGGGAAGTTCCCCTTCATTATTTTTTAGAGGGCAAGGGAGAGAGAAAGAGAGGAAGAAAAGTATCAATGTGTGATTTTCTACAGCATGCTCCTTATTGAGGACCTGGTCCACAACCCAGGCATATGCCCTGACTGGGAATTGAACCAGCAATGCATTGGTTCACAGGCTGATGCTCTATCCATTAAGCCATACCTGTTACATTTTGAGGGGCAAAACCTTAGGTATTTGCCAGGGTGGGGCAACCAACTTCTCTGCTGTGTTGTGGGGCTATATGTGAGGGAGGGGCCAGAGAGGGAACAATGCCACTTGCCTGGACCTCAGCTGCCTTTCATTCACTTCCCCCACTACCCACAAGCAAATTGGGTCCTTCTGCTGCTGATTCCCAGGAGGGCAGATTTGTATACATTCTAGGACTCTGCAGGTCTCTCCAGTGAATTCTCCAATGAGGCTAGGAGTCTCTTACTGCCACAATCGCCACATGTTTTTACAGTCATAGGTTTGGGGGATTTCTTTTCCCATGCTGGAACCCTGAATTAAGCAGTCTTTCTCCTTCTCTAGTTGTTCCTCTCAGTTTATCTGCACACAAATGTGGGACTGCCAGTTGCTGCCTCACCCACCCGGTCCTCCAGTCACCGCCTTACCTCAAGTCCTCTCCACCCTGGCTGCCAATCCCCATCCCTCCTACTAGTCTGAACGGATGTTTCTTCTTTAACTCCTTGGTTGTCAGACTTCCATACAGTTCAATTTTTGGCAGCTCTAGTTGTTTTTTTTATACTTGTCGTTGTCCTTTAGGTTGTGCGAGGAGGCAAAATATATCTACCTATGCCTTCATTTTTGCTGGAAGTCTAATTTTTTTAAATGCTCTGGGCTGGTATGGCTCAGTGTGGGTTGAGTGCTGGTCTGCAAATCAAAAGGTCACTGATTCAATTCCCAGTCAGGGCACATGCCTGGATTGCAGGTTGTACTGGGTCTCTGGTTGGGGGCATGCAAGAGGTAACTGGTTGATGTTTCTCACCACATCAGTGTTTCCCTCCCTCTTCCTGCCTCTTTTCCCTTCTCTCTAAAAAAGTAAATAAATAAAGTCTTAAAAAAAATAAACCAGTCCCATTCACAATTGCTTCAAAAAGAATAAAATTAACCAAGAATGTAAAAGACCAGTACTTAGAAAATTATAAGACACACTGAAAAAAGAAATTGAAGAAGATAGAAATAAGTGGAAGCACATACTGTGTTCATGGACAGGAAGAAATAACATCATTAAAATGTCCATAGTACTCAAAGCAATCTATAGATTCAGCACAATTCCTATCAAGATACCAAGGGCATATTTCACAGAACTGGAACAAATATTCCAAAAATTTATATGGACCTCGAATAGCAATGACAATTTTTAAAAAAGAACAAAGTTGAAGGAATCATGCTACTTAATATCAAACTATACTACAAAACCATAGTAATTGAAACAACATGGTATTGGCATTTTAAAAAAGAAAAACGTATAGATCATTGGATCAGAAAAGAGAGCCCAGAAATAAACCTATGCTTTTAAAGTCAATTAATACTTGACAAAGGAGGCAAAAACATACAATCAGCTAAAGATAATTTATGCAATGAAAGGTGCTGGCGAAATTGGACAAAAATGTTTTAAAAAGTGAAACCAGACCACACACAAGAATAAATTCAAAATGGATTAAAGGCTTAAATGTTAGACCTGAAACTGTAAAAACTTTAGATGAAAAGATAGGCAGTAAAATTTCAGACATTTCTCATAACAACATTTTTTTCTGAATGGCTTTTTTCTCATAGCTTCTCAGGCAAGAAGGAAAAAAATAAATGGGACTACATCAAACTAAAAAGTTTTTGCACAGCAAAAGAAACCATCAACAAAATAAAAAGACAGCCCACTGAATGGGAGAACATTTTCACCAATATGCCTGATAAGGGGTCAACATCTAAAATTCATGAAGAACTTATACAACTCACCACCTCCCCCCAAAAAAGCAAACAATCCAATTTAAAAATGGGCAAAGGATGCACTGGCTGGTGTGGCTCACCACACCCTGGCTAGTATGGATTGAGCACAGCCTGTGAAGCAAGGGGTTGCTGGTTCAATTCCCAGTCAGGGCACATGCCTGGGTTGCAGGCCAGGTTCCCGGTGGGGAACACATGAGGGGCAACCACACATTGATGTTTCTCTCCCTCTCCTTCTCCTTCCTGTCCCCTCTCTCTAAAGATAAGTAAGTAAATAAAATATTTTTTAAAATAAAATAAATAAAAATGGGCAAAGGATATGAATAGAAACTTCTCCAAGAGGACACACAGGTGGCCAATAGATATATGAAAAGATGCTGAATATCACAAATCATCAGAGAAATGCAAATTAAAACCACAATGAGATATCACCTCACACCTGTCAGAACGGTTATTATCAATAAGTCAACAAACAACACAGGTTGACAAGGATGTTGAGAAAGGGGAACACTGTGCGCTGTGGGTGGGAATGCAGACTGGGGCAGCCACCGTGAAAGCCAGTATGGAGTCTCCTCAAGAAATTAAAAAATGGAACTGGCTTATGACCCAGCAGTTCCACTTCTGGGAATTTACATGAAAAAACCTGAAACACTCATTCAAAAGAATGTATGTACCACTATGTTCATTTCCGCATTATTTACAACAGCCAAGATTTGGAAGCAGCACAAGTGTCCATCAATAAATGAGTGGATAAAACAGCGATGGTGCATTTACATAGTGTGATACTACTTAGACATAAAAAAGGAGAAAATTTTACTCTTTGCAACAGCATGAATGGATCTGGAGAACATTACAGTAAGTGAAATAAGCCAGTTACAGAACGACAAGTACCGTATGATTTCCATCATATATGGATTCTAATGAGCAAACTGACCTAACAAACAAAGTAGAGACAGACTCATAGGGTGCAGGCTGGCAGCTCTGGGGAGGACAGAGTGGGTGAAGGGATTGAGCAAAGAGGAAAAAAACAGAAAGAACTCATGGACATGGGAAACAGTATGGTATTTGCAGGGTAGAGGTAGAAGGGGGTATAGGGGGATAATTGGTAATGGGAAAAATACAATAAAATTTTTAAAATAAAATAAAATTTTAATTTAAAAAAGTTGGATAAGATAAAAAATTTTAATAACCCAGTGATTAGACATTTATATAACTTACAAAGTGATCACAATGATAAATCTTGTACCTACCTGGCACCTTACAAAATTATTACAATGTTATTGACTATATTCTTTATACTATACTTTACATTTCCATAACTATCCTGTAACTACCAATTTGTACTTCTTATTTCCTTCACCTTTTCCACCCATCCCCCCGACCTTTCCCATTTGACAACCTTCAAAACTTTTCTTTATGTATGAGTCTTCTTCTGTTCTGCTTGTTTACTTATTGTTTGTGAAGTCATATGGAATCTGTCTTTCCCTAACTTATTTCATGGTACAGCATCCTCTCAGTCAATCCATGTTATTGCACACAGAAAAAATTCATTTTTTAATTTTTTATGGCCAAGGCGTATTTTTCATTGTATATGTGCACCAATTCTTCTTTATTCATTTATCTATAGATGGACACCTAGGTTGCTTCCCTATCTTAGCTATTGTAAATAATGCTACAATATGGATCATAGGTCTTTTGACTTAGTGTTGTTTCTTTGGGTAAATACCCAGAATCAGAATTTCTGGGTCCTTTGTTTTCTCTAGTTAGAGTCATTTTTTTTAGGTCTATTTTGTCTGGTATAAGTATCGCTACCCCAGCTTTTATTTTTCATTTCCATTTTCATGTAATATCTTTTCATCCTTTTACTGAATTTCAGTCTTTGTGTGTCTTTTGATCTGAAGTGAGTTTCTTGTAGACATTATGTGTAACCATCTAGTGTTGTTATCCATTTAGCTGCCATGTCTTTTGATTAGAACATTTAATCCATTTGCATTTAAAGTAATTACTTTGTTCGTTTTTATTTTTTTATTGTTGTTCAAGTACAGTTTTCTGCCTTTTGCTCCCACCCCTCCCCACCACCCCACCCCTTCCCACCTACCTTCCCAACTCCCTCCCCCCTTTCTACCTTACCTTTATTATTGTCCATATGTCCTTTATATTGTTCCTGTAAACCCTTCACCTTTTTCCCTCATTATCCCCTCCCCTCTCCCTTCTGATCACTGTCAGCCTGTTCTCAATTTCAATGTCTTTGGCTATATTTTGTTTTCTTGTTCGTTTTGTTGATTAGGTCCCTGTTAAAGGTGAGATCATAAAGTAATTGTTGATGGATATGTATTTATTCCTTTTATTTATTATTCATTTTTATCTCTTCCCTCCTTCTTCTCCTTTTCTTCCTCCTCTTCTTCCTCCTCCTCTCCACTTTCTCCTTCTTCTTCTTCTTCTTCCTCTTCCTCCTCCTTTTTCTCCTTCTCCATCTTCTTCTTCACCTTCTCCTTCTCCTTCTTCAAGAAGAGCATTTAACATTCCTGTAACATTAATTTGATGGTGATGAACTCCTTTAGCTTTTTCTTATCTGGGAAACTCTTTCATCTGTCCCTCAATTCTAAATGGTAGCTTTGCTGGGTAGAGTAGTCTTGGTTGTAGATCTTTACTTTTCCTCACTATGAATATTCTTTGCCAATTCCTTCCGGCCTGCAGATTTTCCATTGAGAAATGAGGTGACATTCCTCTGGTAGCTCCTTTGTAGTTATGTAACTGCTTTTCTCTTGCTGTTTTTATGATTCTCTCTTTGTCTTTACCCTTTGGATTTTAGTTGTGATATGTCTTAGTCTCTTTGGGTTCATCTTTTCTGGGACTCTGTGCTTCCTGAACTTGTATGTCTATTTCCTTCACCAGGTTAGGAAAGCTTTTCATTATTGTTTTCAATACATTTTCAATTTTTTACTCTTTCTTTTCTGCTTCTACTACCCCCATGGTGTGACTATCGGCACATTTGTATTGTCCCAGAGGCTTCTTAAACTATCCTCATTTTTTGGATTCATTTTTCTTTTTGCTGTTCTAATCGGGTGGTTTTTTTTACTTCCTTATCTTCCAAATTGCTGATTTGAACCTCTGCTTCGAACTCTACTGGGGATTCCCTGTAATATATTCTTCATTTCAGTTAGTATATTCTTTATTTCCAACTGCTTCTTTATGTTTTCTATGTCCATTTTTATGTTTCCTACCTCTTTGTTGCAGTGCTCACTAAGTTCATCTACTCTTCCCCTCAATTAATTGAGCATCCTTAGAACCATTGTTTTGAACTCTGTATTAGGTCAATTGCTTGTCTCCATTTTATTTAGTCTTCTGGAGTTTTGTTCTGTTCTTCCATTTGGGACATTTTTTGTTTGTTTCCACATTATGGCTGCCTCCCTGTATTTATTTCTATGTATTAGGTGGAGCTGCTACATCTCCCACTCTTGGTACAATGACCTTGTGTAGTAGGTGACCTGAAGGGCCCAGTGGTACAGCCTCCCTGGTCACATGGGCTGGGCATTCCAAGTGTGACCCCCACCTTATGTGGGCTCTGTGTACCCTCCTGTTGTAATTGAGCCTTGATTACTGTTGTCACAGCAATGGGAGGAATTGATATCCCAGTCCAATTTCCTGAGGGGACTGGCTGCAACCACAGAGAATGAACTGCTGTGCAGTGGCTCACCCCATGGAGCAGGAGTTGCTTTGTTGGGGCTCTAGTGCCTGTTTTTTTAATATATTTTATTGACGACTTCCGCCAAGATGGAGGCATAGGTGGATGTGCCGTGCCTTCTCACACAACCAAGTTTAGAGACAACTAAATATTAGCAACAGAAAACACAGCCAAAACATGGAAAATTGAACTTTTTGGAAGTCCGTTAACAACAAATTCTTCAGCCTGACCGGTAAGGGGTGAAACCAGCAGCTGGTGAAAGGGGTTGCACAGGAAAACTTGGTCAGTCGGACTCAGGCGCGCGGAATCCAGACGTGCTGTGGAATCCAGGCGCAGGGTTGGACCTAGTAAGCAACTCAGCGAGCGACCTCGGGGGAAACAGTGAGGGAGCAGGGCAGCGGGTTGACTGTGGTCACGCTTTCCTGCGCAGATAGACAAGGAAGGGAGTGGGCGGTGAGACTACTGGACTGAGCAAGCCCCACGGGGAGCGGCAGCACAGGGCGCCACCATTTCCCCGCTCTGACCCCACCTCCACATACAGCGTCATAACCCAGGGATCTGGGAGTCCAAGGCTCCGCCCCTCATACTTAAAGGGCAAGAACAGACCAAAAATGGCTCAAGAAGATCTCAAAGCCCCAGAGCCTATAAATCTAAGCGATGAAGAAATAGCAAAACTCTCAGACGCACAGTTTAAAACACTGGTCATCAGGATCCTCACAGAACTGGTTGATTATAGCCACAAATTAGACAGATATATGAAGGTGAAACTAATTGAAATGAATGGAATTGCACAGGAAACCAATAGCAATGAAAAGCAAACTGGGACTCAAATCAATGGAGTGGACCAGAAGAAAGCAAATAATGGCCAAACAGAAAAGAGTCAAGAAGCAAGAATTCAAAAAAATGAGGAGAGTCTTAGGAACCTCCAGGACATCTTTAAACGCTCCAACATCCGAATTATAGGGGTACCAGAAGGGGGAAAGGCACAGCCACCAGTGGAAAACGCATTTGAACAAATAATAAAGGAGAATTTCCCCAATCTGGCAAAGGAAATAGACTTCCAGGAAATCCAGGAAGCTCAGAGAGTGCCAAAGAAGTTGGACCCAAGAAGGAACACACCAAAGCACATCATAATTACATTAGCCAAGATTAAAATGAAGGAGAAAATCCTAGCAGCAGCAAGAGCTAAGGGGACAGTCACCTACAAAGGAGTTCCCATCAGACTGTCAGCAGATTTCTCAAAAGAGACCTTACAGGCAAGAAGGGGCTGGAAAGAAGTATTCCAAGTCATGAAAACCAAAGACCTACAACCAAGATTGCTCTATCCAGCAAAGTTTTCATTTAGAATGGAAGGACAGATAAAGTGCTTCTCAGATAAGACCAAATTCAAGGAGTTCATCATCACCAAGCCCTTATTATATGAAATGTTAAAGGGACTTACCTAAGAAAAAGAAGATAAAAAATATGAACAGTGAAAGGACAACAAACTCACAGTTATTAACAACCACACCTAAAACAAAAGCAAACTAACAGGACAGCTAGATCAGGAGTGGAAACATAGACATGAAGATCTCAAGGAGGGTTAGCAACAGGGGAGTGGGAGGAGGAGAAGGGAGGAGAAGGTACAGAAAATAAGTAGCGTAGACAGTAGATAGAAAATAGATGGGGCACAAGAATTGCATGGGAAATATAGAATCTAAAGAACTTGAGACACATGGACATAAACTAAAGGGGGGGTTAATGGTGGGGACGGGGGGGTAGGGTGGAGGGGAATGAAGGGGGGAATAGAGCAACTGTAACAGCATAATCAATTTAAAAAAATTAAAAATAAAAAAATAAAACAAAAGCAAACTAAAAGGACAGCTAGATCAGGAGCAGAAACATAGAAAGGAAGATCTCAAGGAGGGTTAGCAATAGGGGAGTGGGAGGAGGAGAAGGGGAGAAAAGGTACAGAAAATAAGTAGCATAGACAGTAGATAAAAAATTGATGGGGGTGGGCAAGAATAGTATGGGAAATATAGAATCTAAAGAACTTGAGACACATGGTCATAAACTAAAGGGGGGGTAATGGTGGGGACAGGGGAGTAGGGTGGAGGGGAATGAAGGGGGGAATAGAACAACTGCAATGGCATAATCAATAAAAAATAAATTAAAAAAAACAACAAAACAAAAAAGAATCAACTAATGAATGCATAAATAAGTGGAACAACAAGCTAATGTTTCTCTTTCTCCCCCTTCCCCTTCCTCTCTATCTAATAATGAATAAACTTAAAAAATTTTTTAGCCCTGGCTAGTGTGGCTCAGTGGATTAAGGTCCAGCCTGGGAACCAAAGGGTTGTCCGTTCGATTTCCAGTCAGGGCATGTACCTGGGTTGTAGGCCAGGTCCCCGTTAGGGGGCACATGAGAGGCAATCACACATTGATGTTTCCCTCTCTTCCTCCCTTCCCCTCTCTAAAAATAAATAAATAAAATCTTTTAAAAGTTTTGTAAACAGCTGAAAATAAAATAGTACCTATAATCCAAACCATATAGTAAGCCATATAACTCAAAAGGCGTAGAAAATGAAAGGTAAGTGATGAGTTTAAGAATCCTGAATATTTGTATAGTTGGAGCTCAGTTAAAACCTATTATAATTTACTACCTAGAATAATTACACTGAATCTTCCCTCAAAGCCATTAAAAGAAAAGGATGGGGGAAACTCAGAAACACCATCCAATTCAAGTCCTGCAGCACCCTTATATATATTCTACAGTATTCATGCTCTGTTTTAAAAAAGTTTCTCCTACCTTATTTCTTCAATTGCCTTTCCTTTCTCATCTCCTGCTTGTTTTCCCCTAAGCAGCAACAAATTGCAGCTCCCAGTGACACCTTTTGCAATTGAAATACAATTACTACATTGAACAAACAACATTTAGAGATGCAACTGAAAGGTAATTTTATTTTTGTTCCTTGTGTCCTCTTAAATTTTTTCCAGAAATAATTTTTAAGTATATGAAAAGATATATACCCTCACTCATATGAGAAAGATAAAAATTAAAATTACACTGAGATGTCATTTCTTACTTACCAAATTCGCAAAATTCAAAAAGTTTAAAATACATTGTTATTGAAACTTTGGGAAAACAGGCACTCTTATACATCTCTGGTGGTATTTATAAGGGTACAACATCTAAGGAAAGTCTTTTAGCAATATTTACCCAAACTGCAAATATATTTACCCTTCACCCAACAATTCTACTTTTATAAATAAGTCCCACTGATACATTTGTGTATATAACCTATATATGTACAAATTTACATACACATGATTCTTTATTATATCACTGTTTATAATAGTGAAAGATTGGATAAAACCCATGTATTCAGAATTATGGGACAGGTTGAATAAACCCTGGCATATCCATACTACAGAATGTTATGTAGCTACTAAAAAAAGTGAGAAAGATTTATATGTATTGAAATACAGAAAGATCTTCAGGATATAATGTCAAGTTAAAAAAAAACACATACAAGAGAACTTCACAAAAGATATCCAGGAATCCATCTCTGTACCTAATTAACCATTGAACCAGCAGAAACTACATGAAATTGTGAAGTAACTATTTTGGAACTCTGGAGTTTAGTCAAACACAACATCAGGGCAGAGCTTGATAAAGAGGTCTGTAAATTTTGGTAAATTTTAACTTTTGCATAGTGGCTACCATCTCTTAGCCCCACAGCAGGCAGCCTTGAGTAGAGCAGCCCACATTCCTGGAAAAATCTTCATGATATTAGATGTGGTTTCTTGGATATGATACCAAAAGCACAGGTAGCAATAACAAAATGTAGATGAGTAGAATTTCATCAAAATTAAGCTTTTGGGCCCTGGCTGGTGTGGCTCAGTGGATTGAGCACGTGCTGCAAACCAAAGGGTTGCCAGTTCAATTCCCAGTCAGGGCACATGCCTGGGTTTCAGGCCAGGTCCCCAGTGGGGGCCACAAAAGAGGCAACCACACATTGATGTTTCTCTAACTCTCTGCTTCCCTCTCTCAGATAAATAAGTAAGTAAATAAAATCTTTTAAAAAATTAAGCTTTTGTACATCAAAATACACTACTGAAAAAGTGAAAAGGCAACACACAGAATGGGAGAAAATGTTTATAAATCATAAACCTAATAAAGGGTTGATTTCTAGAATACAGGGTGGGATGAAAATACGTTTACAGTTGTTTGTATAGAAAATAATACAATAATTAATAAATAATAATATAAGAATAAACACTATGTTTCATGTACTCACAACTGTATATGAGTATGTAAAGAACTCCTACAACTCAACTCAACAAAACAACACAACCAACCCCATTCCAAAATGAACAAAGACCTTGACATTTCACCTGAGAAAACATACAAATGACCTATAGGTATGTGAA
Organism: Artibeus jamaicensis; assembly: GCF_021234435.1. Classification (NCBI taxonomy): domain Eukaryota; kingdom Metazoa; phylum Chordata; class Mammalia; order Chiroptera; family Phyllostomidae; genus Artibeus; species Artibeus jamaicensis. The sequence goes on from NW_026521360.1 coordinate 753,011, forward strand.
AAGGCACATCATCATTCACTAGGGAAGTGCAAGTCAAAACCATAGTAATATACTACTTCATTCATTCATATTAGGAAAGCTACTACCAAAAACATAGAAAAATAGTGTTGGATGTGGAGAAACTGGAACTCTCCTGCATTGCTAGCTGAAATGTAAAATGGTACAGCCGCTGTGAAAAACAGTTTTATAGTTCCTCAAAAAAGTACATATAGAATCACTATATGATCCAGCAATTCCACTGCTAGGTATATACTCCAAAGAACTGAAAACAGGAACTATAACAGATATTTATATACTCGTGTTCATGGAAGCATTATTCACAATAGCCAAAAAGTAGACAACCCAAGTGCCATCAACAGATGGACAAACAAAATATGATATATACATATAAGGGAATATTATTCAGCCTTAAAAATGAAGGCATTTCTGACATGTGCTACAACATAGATGAATCTTGAGGGTATTACGCCAAGTGAAATAAGCCAATTATAAAAGAACAAATATTGTATGATTCATTCTGTATATGGTACCTAGACTACTTAAATTCATAGAGATGGAAATCCCCTGGTAACCAGGGACTAGGGAAGAAGGGAATAGGGATTTATTGTTTAATGGGCACAAAGTTTTAATTTTGAAAAAGTTGAAAAAGGTATGCACTATTCATATTTTTATCTTAAATCATTCAGTGTATTACCTATTCAAAATGAATAGATTTTTTCAGACAGGTAAATAAAATTTATTCAGAATTGTTCTTCCCTCTTCCTCAATGAAAACTAAAGCAATCACAAGAATTTGGTTGATCATTCTTAGATAATTGAAGGTCCAATAGTTAATTTAAATCACAGGCATAGTTTCAATTCCATTTTAAATAAAAATGTTTGACCCCCTAAAATAATGAGAGCTTCAAAGTTCATTTAATGTTAAGTCTTGTCCTATCCCACAGATGGGCTTGGCAGTGGGTTAACTCCTTTAAATGGTAGAGGGGAGCATGGCCCTCTTTCCCTTCTAGTTTCCTCATTGAGATTTTACAAACCCTCCTTTCTAACCTACCCCACTCCACCTAGAGGAGAGAAATGTTCGCATTTACAGGTAAGGTCATAAAATGGTTTCACACTTTCTACATTTGTAGATATTTCTTTTTTAAAGATTTTATTTATTTGTCCTGGCTGGTGTAGCTCAGTGGATTGAGCATGGGCTGTGAACCAAAGGGTTGCCAGATCAATTCCCAGTCAGGGCACATGCCTGGGTTGCAAGTCTGGTCCCCAGTGGGGTCCATGTAAGAGGCAACCACACACTGGCGTTTCTTCCCACTCTTTCTCCTTCCCTTCCCCTCTCTCTAAAAAAAAACAAAATAAAATATTTTTAAAAATTTTTTAAAGATTTTATTTAATTATTTTTAGAGAGAGGGGAAGGGAGAAAGAAAGAAGAAGAGAAACACTGATGTGTCAGAGAAGCATCAATCTGTTCCCTCCCACACACCCTCAACTGGGGACCTGGCCTACAACCCAGGCATGTGACCTGAATGGGAATCAAACTATCAACCTTTCAGTTCACAGGTTGGCACTCAATCCACTGAGCCACACCAGCCAGGGCTGCTTATAGATATTTAAAGCTGATTCTTTTTTAGGGGTCTTCGTGGGTTATTTAAAAATACCCACCACAGCTCTGGCTGGTGTGGCTCAACGGGCTGAGTGCCAGCCTATAAACCAAAGGGTTGCTGGTTTGATTCCCAGTCAGAGCACACGCCTGGATTGCAGTCCAGGCCCCCATTTGGGGGTGCATGAGAGGCAACCACATATTGATGTTTCTCTCCCTTTCTTTCTTCCTCCCTCCCTTCCCCTCTGTCTAAAAATAAATTTAAAAATCTTTTCAAAAATTTAACTTCAAAAAAATACCCCTCACAAATCATTGTTGGAATTTCACCTGTGATATCCTTAACTTGAAAAGATGTGCTCTATTACTAGTATTTTATTCACACCTAATTACAAGGAATTCAATGGGACTCTGCCAGCTACTCCTCTATAAGCCCGTTCACCCTTGTGTGTGGCCTTTGAGTCACATCATGCAGTGACCTCAGACAAGCTCTCTTTCACTTCTGGTTCATGGGAAATACTCATGTACTAATTGCCTAACAAACTCTGGAAGAACAGGCTCATTCCAATCTACTAGGAACTCTCCTTTGCTACACCTCCAAGCAGGAAGCCAGCCCTCTGTTGACCTCTAGATTTCCTGAAAAGGATTCAGCTATCAGTGACCTATGACCTGGTAAATTTGGAGGGCGTATTAACTTTTCCAAGTGGTCTCACTGAAGCCTCTTTTTAGACTTGAAGTGTGGGGAAAAACACAAACTTACATCTCCCCATTTAGAGGGGAATGGGATTCAAAGCCCACCACCAGATGCCTCCAAGAAATCTTTTTAAAAATGCCTCTTCCTTATAGTGGAGAAATTGCAACACTTTAGCCAAATTATCAAAATTAATATAATCAATGAGAGGCAGATAGATATTATGCACCTGAAGATATGACACTCCGAAAAAAAGGACATCATTTATTTTGACCAGGGAATATAAGCAGAATATAATTATGAGAAAACAGCTAACAAACTCAAATAAGAATTTTTCTCTGAATTTCTTTTCAGAATTATTCAGAACTATCAATGCCATGAAAGGCTCAGGAACTCTTCCAGATGAGAGAAATTAAAGGGACAACTAAATAAGATACGTATACTGCAACCTCTAGTGGAGGAAAAAACAAATGCTATAAAGGATATTATTCAGTTGACAAATCAAAATATGGATGGCAAATTATTTAAAAGTGTTGTTTTGATGTTAAAATCTCTTGAAGTAAATAAATGTACTATGGTTATATAACAGTCCTTTTTTTTTCTTTGGAAATACACAATGAAGTATCTGGTAAGAGAAGGAACATGATATATGCAGCTCATTCTCAAATAATTTAGGAAAAAATCTGTATGAAGGTATGGTAAATCCCTCATAAACAAAAAAGCAGGTAAGATAAAATGTTAACAATAAGTGAATTTGTCCCAGTTGATTAGAGCATTGTCCCATGGACTGAAAGGCTGTACGTTCGATTCCTGATCAGGGCACATACCCAGGTTGCAAAATCAATCTCTGTTCTGGGTGCGGACAAGAAGTCAACCAATCGATGTTTCTCTCTCATGCCAATGTTTGTTCCTTCCTCTCTCTCCTTTACCCTCTCTCTCTAAAAGCAATGAAAAATTTTCCTAGGGTAAGATAAAAAAAACAATAAATGAATCTGTATAAAAGAGGAACAGGTGTTTTTAAGCCAACTTGCAACTTTTCTGAATTGGAAATTATTTCCAAATAAGGTTTTTATTTTAAAAAAATATCTCTCCCTCTTAAAAATCTTCAGGAATATGACTCATTTGTATCCTCATTAAAGGTAAAGGGACGAAGAGTCATATGCTTGTTTGTTTTTAACAAATACTTCATGTTTTTAATCATTTTAATGTGAAAATAGTACACAAATAGAAGAGTGTATATTGTGAACACACAGTTTGAAAAATAGTAACATGAATACCTCTGTACCTAGGCTGTAGCTTATGAAACAGAGTAATCTCAAATTTTAGAAGCACCTATACTCATCCTGTGCCTTTTCCCAATCATATCTGCATTATTTTTACTCTAGGTAATCACTGTCCTGAATTTTGTGATAATTGTTCAATCTCTTTCTTCATGTTTTAATCACATATACATGTAGAGCTTGACAAGGTATAATTTAAATGCGCCTCTTTTACATCTCAAACAAATAAAATGTACTATTGTCTAAATGTTTATGTTCCCCCCAAATTCATGTTAAAACCTAACTTCAAAAGTGATGGTATTAGGAGGTGGGGCCTTTGGGAGGTAAAGAGTAGAGCCCTGTCAATGGAAATAGTACTGTTATAAAAAAGCCCCCAGAGAGCTCTTAATCTCCTATTATGTAAAGACACAAAGAGAAGTCTGCAACACAAAAGAGGACCCTCTACTGACCATAACTGCACCCTGATCTTGAAGTTTCAGCCTCTAGAACTGTAAGCAACAAATTTCTGCTGTTTATAAACCACCCAGTCTATGGTATTTTGTTACAGCAGCCTCAACCAACTAAAATAAAATGACATAATATTCACTTTCCTATGACATGCTTTTTTTACTCAATACTACATTTTTGAGATTCATACTAGTGAGTATAGCTAAGTTTCATTAAATTGCACTGCTATAAAATAGATCAATACATGATTGGTTTATCCAGCTTCCTATTGATGTTGCTTCTATGTTTTTGTCATTTTAAATAGTGTTGAGTGGCATTGCTGATGTGCCCCAGTATTCAACTTTACTGTTGACTAGTACTGTCAACTATCACCATAAAATGACAAAATGTTTTTCTTTTTTTAATTTTTAAATCATTTTCTTCACCTGGGCTGGTGTAGCTCAGTGGATTGAGCAAGGTCCTGTGAAGCAAAGGGTTGCCAGTTTGCTTCCCAGTCAGGGCACATGCCTGGTTTGCAGGCCAGGTCCCCAGTAGGGGACACATGAGAGGCAACCACACATTGATGTTTCTCTCCCACTCTTTCTCCTTCCCTTCCCCTCTCTCTAAAAGTAAATAAATAAAATACTTTTTTAAATTTTTATCAAAAAATATTTTCAATTACAGTTAACATACATTATTATATTAGTTTCATTATTATAATAGTTATATTAGATGTACACAACAGTGATTGGATATTATATAATTTACTAAATGATCATCCTGATAAATCTCGCACCCATCTGACACCACACATAGTAATTCAAATATTATTGATTATATTACCTATGCTGCACTTTACATCCCCATGACTATTCAGTAGCAATCAATTTGTACTTCTTCATCCCTTTACCTTTTTCACCTATCCCACCAACCCCTCTCCCATTTGGCAACTATCAAAATGTTCTGTTATCTATGAATCTGTTTCTGTTCTGCTTGTTCACTTATTTTGTTTTTTAGATTCAATTGTTGATAGATATGTATTTAAGGCCATTTTATTGTTCATATTTATCTTCTCCTCCTCCTCCTCCACTTCCTCTTACTTATTCTTCTTCATGAAGACCCTTCATGAAGTATTTCAACATTTCTTGAAATACTGGTTTTGTGATGATGAACTCCTTTAGCTTTTTCTTGTCTGAGAAGTTCTTTTACATCCTTTGATTCTGAATGATGGCTTTGCTGGGTAGAGTACTCATGGTTGTAGGTCCTTGCTTTCCATCACTTTGAATTATTTTTTGCCAATCCTTCCCGGCCTACAAAGTTTCTGTTGAGAAAATCAGCTGACAGTTTTACGGGAGGGTCCTTGTAATTAACTATTTTTCTCTTGCTGCTTTTAAGATTTTCTCTTTGTCTAACCTTTGGCATTTTAACTATGATGTGTCTTGGTGTAGACCTCTTTGGGCTCATCTTGTTTAGGAATCTCTACACTTCCTGGACTCATATGTCTATTTCCTTCACCAGATTAGAGAAGTTTCCCATGATTATTTTTCAAATAGGTTTTCAATTTCTTGCAGTCTCACTTCTCCTTTTTGCACCCCCATGTCGCAAATGTTGATATGTTTGAAGTTGTCCCAGAGGCTCCTTGCATTATCCTCATGTTTTTGGATATTTTTTCCTTGATGTTCTGATTGGGTGTTTTTTGCTTCCTTATATTCCAAATCACTGATTTGATCCTCTGCTCCATTTACTCAACCACTGATTCCCTATACATTTTTCTTTATTTCAGTTACTGTATCCTTTATTTCTGATTGGTCCTTTTTTATGCTGTTGAAGTTCCCACTAAGTTCATTGAGCATCCTTATAACCAGTGCTTTGAACTGTGCATCTAGTAGACTGATTGTTTCCATTTTATTTTTTTCTCTTTCTGGAGTTCTTTGCTTTCATTTGGGACATTTGTCTCCTCATTTAGGCAGGCTCCCAATATTTGTATTAGGTAGAGCTGTCATGTCTCCAAAGCTGTCATGTCTCCCAAGCTTGGTAGGATGGCATAATGTAGTAGGTGTTCTGTAGGGTCTAGTGGCCCAACCTCCCAGATCCCTCAAGCAGGACAGTTGAGGTGTGCCCCCCTTGTGGGTGTATACACACTCCTCTTCTAGTTGAGCCTTTATCGCTATTGACACATCAGTGAGAAAGATTTGCCCCCAGAACAATCAGCTGTAAGCATTGGCTATGACAACCAACCACTGTTCTCTGACTACTGTGGAGGATCAATTGTGCAGGGACCCAGCCCACAGAGCAGGACTTATTTCAGTGGGGCTCTGGTCCCTGCTGAGTCCACCCATTGGGTGTCACTTGTGGAGGTGGCTGGGTTTTGGTGCTTTGAAATGGTCTATAGCTGTTCATTCAGTGGGTGCTCAGGCTCTGGTATCTCCTGGAAGGTGTAGGCCAAGGTCAGCCACTGCCTGTGTTTTGCCTGAGTCCATCCAGCATGAGCTACAAAGTGATCTTAGATGGCTGCTACTTGTGCTGGGCTTGCAGGTCAGGCTGTGACCCAAGGCCAGTCTTGGGGCTGGTTAGCAAGAGGTATAGAGCACACTGAGGCTAGATGCTTCTCTTTTGAGCAATTTTAGGAAAATTTGAAGCATGAGCTAAGACAGACCATTTGTGTGAAAATGTCACTGGAAACCGCTTGAGTGGGTCTGAAAGCTGGGTGGGGTGGTACCTCAGACTTACAAAGCAGGGAAAACAGTGCAAACCTTGTTGGCAGAGTCTCAGATATGTCACCTGCCTGCCTGCTCTGTTGGGGGAGGGCTCATCAAGAAACAATGACCTCTGCTAGCAATTCTGTCTGAGAAAGCCACCTTTCCTCTTGTCCTGAGGACACCCAGTTCAGGTCTTCCATGTATGCCTCTGATGCCTTTAAAGCTGATGCTCAGCACTGGAGTTCAGAGGGAGTAAGTCTGAGTAAGCTTGTGCATAGGCCCTTTCAGAGGAACTGCTTAAACTCCAGTAGTCTTCTGTCTCCCTCAGCCTCAATCCCTGCTGGTTTTTATAGCCAAAAGTTAGGGGACTTTCCTCCTCCTAGCACTGCAACCTAAGTAATGCAGCCTGGTGTAGGGGTAGGACCCATTGCTCCTCAGGGGGACTTCACAGTTTTTGATATCCCTCCAAACTTTTATCCACCACACGTGGTGTGGGACCAGCCCATTCTACATCTCTGCCCCTCCCATCAATACTGATGTGGCTTCCTCCTTACTCCCCTAATTGTAGGACTTCCAACAGCCATATTTCAGGCAGTTCTGAATGAGAGTGGTTCTATGGTTTAGTTGCAATTCTGATGTGGCTGTGGAAGGACGCAAGTACCTCATTTACCTACATCACCACCTTGACCATAAATCCTAACAAAATATTTTTCAAAGTGATTGTAGCAATTTAAATTCCCATCCATGTGAGAGAGATTATTTGCTCCACAACCCTTGTCAACATTTGGTACTATGCAACTTTAAATTTTTTTCATTCCAGTTAATATTAATGGTATCTTATTATGGTTTAATTTCATCTCCCTCACTATGAATAAGTTTGGCCTCTTTGAATATACTTATGAGTTGTTTGTATTTCTCTTTTATGAAATGCCTGTTCAGTCCTGGCTGTTGTGGCTCAGTGGATTGAGCACTGACCTGTGAACCAAAAGGTTGCCAGTTCAATTCCCAGTCAGGGCATATGCTTGGGTTGTGGACCAGGTCCACAGTTGGGGGGCATGCAAGAGGCAACTGAGCAATGTATCTCTTGCACATCGATGTTTCTCTCCCTCTCTTTCTCCCTCCCTTCCCCTCTCTCTAAAAATAAATAAATACAATCTTTTTTTTAAAAAGAAATGCCTGTTCATAACTTTTGCCCATTTTTCTATTGAGTTTTCTTTTTCATACTGATCTATGAGACTTTTTATATACTCTGGATATTAATCTTTTCCAACCACATGTTACAATTGTGTTTTCTCTGTAGATTATATTTTTATTCTTTATGTTTTCAAAAATAATTTTTCATGTCGATGTAATCAAATTGATTAATCTTTCCATTTTTAATTTAAATTTTTGTGTTTTGTTAACAAAATTGTTTCTTATCCTGTAGTCATAAAGTTATTCTCTTTTTAAAGTTGTATAGCTTTAACTATCTCATTTAAATCTTTAATTAACTAGGAATTTATTTATTTTTACCCTTACTCATGGATATGCTTATTGATTTTAGAGAGAGGAAAAGGGATGGAGAGAGAGAAGAAGAGAGAAACATTGATGCCAGAGAGATCATTGATGAGTTGTCTCTTACATATGCCTCTACCTGGAACTGAATCTAAAACTTAGGTATGTGTCCTGATTGGGAATCAAACCCATGACCTTTCAGTTCATGGAGTGACACTCCAATCAACTGAGCCCCAACAGCCAGGGCTATATATGTATTTAGGTAGGGACCTTTTTCTTCCAATTAGATTGTATTTGGGCCTTTTTTTTTTTTAATAACCATCTTTCATACGCATTGATCTGCAGTGCCCTTACTATCCATATATGTGTGGGGGTCTAATTCTGAATATCAGCTTTTGTTCAACTGGCCTGTCTCTATTTGTGTCAGTTAAACACTGTCTAAATTACTATACTTGTATAGTAAAATTTAAGGTTGTATAGCAAGCTTAATTTCTTCAAGAGTGTCTTGAATATTCTTAAACCTTCACTCCTCTAAATCAATTATAGATTCAGCTTCTTAATTTAAAACAAAATTCTCATGTCATAGACATGGGAATTTCAATAATCTTGGGGCAGAATTAGCATTCTTACAATACTGGGTCTAGGCAATACATTTTTAAAAACCTCTATATTTATTTAGATCTTTTGAATAAATACTTTTTATTACATTTTTCTAAAGTACTTCAAATTTTTGGTGCTATAATATAATTTTTTAAAAGTATAAGTCTCTGCCCTGGCTAGCGTGGCTCAGTGGATTGAGAGCGGGCCTGCGAACCAGACAATCGCGGTTCGATTCCCAGTCAGGGCACATGCCTGGGTTGCAGGCTGGTTCCCTGCAGGCCAGTTCCCAGCAGGGGACGCATGAAAGGCAACCATACATTGATGTTTCTCTTCCTCTCTCCTTCCCTTCCCCTCTAAAGATAAATAAAAATAAAATCTTTAAAAAAAATAAAAAATAAAAAAAGTATAAGTATCACTTCCCATCAAATGTAGGTATAAGTAAACATGGCTTGCCACCTGGCACAACTACAGAATAAAATTACAACCAGATTACAAAACAAATATCACCCAGAAACATCAGAAAGTTGAGCTGTATGGAAGTCCAAAAACCAAGTATTTAAAGAAACCACGTACATCCAGATGGGTAGGACGGGTGGAGGGGTGAAGAGGCATGGAGAGGCATAGTCACGTGAAGTAGCATAGAGAGACACAGAGATGCAGACAGGTGGTCTTAGATACACATATGGTAGATAAAAATTGGGACAGATAACTCCAGAGTGAGAGATCCCAGCTCCAGACTAGACCACCCAGCCCAGGGTTCTAGCACCAGGAATTTAAATTCTGGATCCCCATAACTTCTCACTATAAAAATCAGTGGGGGTTGGGGCAGCAGAGTAAACTGGGGGACTCACAGGAGACTCTTGAAAGGCTCACAATGGACTTAGGACTTATGCAGACCCACTCCCTCTGGAATTGAGCACCAGGGCAAACAGCTAAAAGATTACCAGTGGTATATGGGGAGAAATTGAAGGGACTTGCATCAGGGAAAATACTGGGAGACAGTTTTATTCAAGGAAAAACCGCAGAGGCCAACCAGTGGCATTGTCCCTTCTCTGAGCCTTCCACACAGAGCCCTCCACACAGAGCCATAGAGCACTTGACACAGGTTGCCCTGCCCTGGTAATTACATAAGGCTTTGCCCCATACAACTTACAAGTGCTCTTTTCTATAGTAGCCATGCTACTAAGCCAGCGAGTCAAATCAGCTCTACCTAATACACAGAAACAAATACAGGAGGCTATTAAGATGAGGAGACAAAGAACTATCACCCAAATGAAAAAGCATAACAAAAATCCAGAAAAAGAACCAAACAAATGGAGATGAGCAACCTATCAGATGCAGAATTCAAAACACTGTTATCAGGATGCTCTAGGAACTCATTGGGTACTTAACAGGATAAAAAAGAGCCAGGCAGAAATGAAAATTACATTAAGTGAAATAAAGATAAATCTACAGGGAACCAACAGTGTAGGAGATAATCCAAGAATCAAATCAATGATTAGGAACAGAAGGAAAGAAAAAGCGTTCAATCAAAACAACAGGAAACAAAAAAAACTTTAAAAAATTAAGGACAGGCTCAGGAACCTCTGACACATTTTCAAATATACCAACATCTGAATCATAGAGGTACCAGAAGGAAAGGGGGAAGAGTAAGAAATTGAAAACTTATTTGAAAAAATAATGAAAACTTGCCTAATTTGATGAAGGAAATAGGCATACAAGTACAGGAAGCACAGAGAGTCCCCAAAAGGTTGGACCCAAAGAGAACCACAACAAGACACATCATAATTAAAATGCCAGAGAGAGAATCTTAAAAGCAGCAAGAGAAAAGCAGAGAGCTACCTGCAAAAGATTTCCCATAAGATTTCCAGCTGATTTCTCAAAAGAAACTTTGCAGGCTAGAAGGAACTGGGAAGAAGTATTCAAAGTCATGAGAAGCAAGGACCTACAACCAAGATTACTCTACCCAGAGTCATTTGGAATTGAAGGGCAGATAAAGTGCTTCCCAGACAAGATAAAATGAAAGGAGTTTATCATCACCAAGCCATTATTATATGAAATGATAAAGAGACATATTTAAGAAAAAGAAGATCAAAACCATGAACATTAAAATGGCAATAAACTCCCAACTATAAACAACTGAAATGAAAAAAAACAAAGCCAACAAGCAGAACAGAAACAGAATTGAAGATATGGAGATCATTTTGAGTGTTATCAGTTGGGAGGGGGAAGGGGGAGAGGGGGAGGAAAGGTGTAGGGAATAAGAAGTACAAATTGGTAGGTACAAAATAGACAGGGAGATGTTAAGAACAGTATTAAGAAATGGAGTAGCCAACGAACTTATATACATGACCCATATCCAAGATTGCTGGAGGGGCCCTGGCTGGTAGCTCAGTGGATTGAGCATGGGGGCCTGCAAACCAAAGGATTGCAGTTTGATTCCCAGGCAGGGCACATGCCTGGGTTGCAGGCCAGTTCTCAGCAGAGGGCACAGGAGAGGCAACCATACATTGATATTTCTCTCCCACTCTCCTTCCCTTCCCCTCTGAAGATAAATAAATAAAATCTTTTAAAAAAGAGATTGCTGGAGGGAATAAGGGTACCAGGTGGAGGATGGCAAAGGGGGAAAATTTGGGATAACTGTAATAGCATAATTAATAAAATCTATATTTCTAACAGATTTTTGTAGTGTTTAAATGTAAATTGAGTGTTTTAAACTTTTCTACAGATTTTTAAATTTATTTACTGATTTGAGGTAGGGAATGTGGAGAGAGAAACATCAGTTTGTTGCTTACTTGTTTATGCATTCATTGGTTGATTTTTGTGTGTGCCCTGACCAGGGATCAAACCCACAATTTTGGTGTATCAGACAGTGCTCTAACCAACTGAGCTACACAACCATGGCTGTAATTGAGTTTTTAATAATGCTTTGTATCCAGCAATCTTGCTAAACATTTTTATGTATGCTAATAATTCATGTTTATTATTAACTTTTCTACACTGACAATCATATTATTTGTCAAAAATGTTGGTTCTTTTCTCTGCAAATGTTATACCTTCTTTTTCTCCTGATGTAACTTTGGAGTAATCCTCAATAAAAATAAAAATTCGAATGGAAATGATGGTTTATTGCATCTTTGTCTTATTTAATATAAAAGAAATATTATTAACACTTCAAAATTAAGTATATTTGCTATGGGGTGTTTTTTAATAAAGATTTTATTTATTTATCTTTAGCGGGGAAGGGAAGGAGAGAGGGAGAGAAACAACAGTGTATGGTTGCCTCCCATGCATCCCCTGCTGGGAACTGGCCTGCAACCCAGGCATGTGCCCTGACTGGGAATCAAACCATGATCCTTTGGTTCGCAGGCCTGAGCTCAATCCACTGAGCTACACCAGCCAGGGCTGGGGTGTTTTTTTTATAGATAACCTTTATTAGGTTAGGAGAGTTCTTTTATATTTGCAGCTTGTTTAGAGTTTTCCCTTTTTATTTTTCTGCACTTATTAACACGGTCATATGATTTTTATACTATATTCTCTTACTTTAGTAAATTACATATATTAATTGCGATAAATTTGATTTTGAAATGTTAAACAAATTTGCATTTCTGGAACAAATCCAATTAAGTCATGATGGATTTGTCATCTTTATTCATTACTGGATTCAGTTTACTTAGATTTTATTTAAAATTTATGAATGAGTGGCCTGTCTGGTGTAGTTCAGTGGATTGAGCACAGGACTGCATACAAAAGGGTCACCACCAGTTCAATTGCTAGTCAGGGCACAGGCCTGGGTTTCAGACCAGGTCCCCGGCAGGCAGAAGGCAAGCTGAGAGGCAAGCACACATTGATGTTTCTCTCTCTCTCTTTCTCCCTCCATTCCCCTCTCTCTAAAATTAAATAAATAAAATCTTTTTTAAAAAAAGAATAATGAGAGTTACAAAGATAAAGAAATGTTACTGACAGTGACGACTGATAGGATTCCAGATATTAGAATAATCACTTTCACCATCTTTCTAATCTTTCTTTCCTATCTCCTTTATGTTTTTTAGAGAGTAATATAAAAAATAATGATATATACTATGTCACACTTTTTCCCTCAGTTTTTCATATTTTATAGAAATTGAGCAAATATGGGGAAAATAGAAGTAATGACCAATAGAATTGTTATTAAGTTCTAATTTCTGATTTCTAATCCAACTATTCACATGAAACTTGCTTACTAATAAGAAGTAAAAAATTATACTTTGGAAATAAATAATTACTCTATAATTTTCTAATGAATTCTTTAGGATTGTATCTTAGTAACAGGTCATGCCAACAGTTGCTGTTATCCTGGTTAGAAAGTTATATTGGTGAAAAACATGAAAAATTAAAATATTTTACTCCAAAAAGTACAACTATAGCTGCTGAATTCATTTATCTACTAGCTCCATAGTACAGGAGAGAAAAGTTAGACTTGAAGTGACTCCATGTTTGTTAAGTACAAACAAAATTGTTCACTCAGTTTTCAACAGGGAGCTCCTAGTCCTAGGAGTTCAAAACCTAAAATAAGCAAATGCTGTACAAGCTAACTAGTGACTATTGTAATGAAAATAAGATAATTGTGTTCTAATATTTAAGAATAGGAACCCAAAATAAATGTAAAAAACTCTATCTCTTACCACCTTATCTTGCAACTATAGGACATTATTTTCCAAGATTGCCGTTTTAAAAATTACAAAAGCAATGCTAAATCTCTCAGAGTTAAAATATACAGTATAGTTATTTAGACATTAGTTCTCATACACTGGAATGTTCCACATGTCACATGGGCACATGATATTCCCAAGTCATGGATTTTGCCATTTGATCTCTTATGCAGCTTGAAGATATTTCAGGGCTCCAGAAACTAGACAGTACTCTGAATACACTAAGTATACATATGAAGCAGCTCAAATGTACAAGTGCTTCCATCAACAATCACTTCAAAGGTCATTAATAACTTACAGGTGTTAGAGTGGAAATGCCCTCTGTACTCCCCTGCCCCTTCTTGAACTCTGGTTACTCTCTCTGGGCCATTTTTTAACAGTGAGTTCTTAACTCGATATTTCTCTTTCTCCATTTTTTCTTCCCTGACTAGAGGCTTTTAAGATGACATTCCAAAATATTCTAGGAAGTAAGAAAGCAGAAAAAAGATGCTTCAAAGTGTTAATTCTAGGTTTTTCCCCCATCCTTATGTTACTAATTTATCAAGGGTAGAGGACAGCAATTTATGTCATTCTTAAAAAGATACCTATAAAGAAATGGAAAGACAGAACAGGTGGGTAGCAAAAAGCTGCCTGGTTTAAAACATGACAATATTCTGATGGACTTTAACGTCTATTTAGTTTTTACTATTGATGAAGATAGGCTACAAGACTTTACTAGCTTCTCCAAAAATGTCAATGAACTGTGTGAAGAAAAAACTCAATTATATATCCAAATCAAAGTTTCCCAACAGTATAATTATTCATATTCTGGGCCAAATAATGCTTTGCTATGTGTGTTGGTTCGGGGGTGGAATACTGTGCATTGCAGCACCCTCAACCTCTACCTGCTACATGCCAGTGGCATGCACACACAAACATACACCCCAGTTGTGACAATCAAGAATGTCTCCAGACAATGCTATATGTCCCCTCAAAGGCAAACTCACCCCCACTTGAGAAACACTCATCTAAATGAAGGCATCTTCTGATTCTGAGCCTATGAATATGAATCAACTTCACATTGTGGCAAGCCAAGTAAGACAGATAAGTCTATGTTTATTCATTGAGTGAAAAGATATTTGCACAGTCTAAAGTACCACTCCATAGATTGTAACTACCAAAAAGAAAATGATAGAACTGGCAGTCAGCACCTTCACCAAGTGACCCCATGTGGAATCACTAACAATGGAATAAACTGACATTAAATATTTAACATGAGTCTAATCTGGCCTCAAGACCAGCGATTTTCAACCAGTGTGCCACAACTATTTTTTAATATATTTTATTGATTATACCATTACAGTTGTCCCATTTCCCCCTCTTCATTCCCCTCCACCCTGCACACCCCCGCCCCCACCATTCCCCCCTCTTAGTTTATGTCCATGTGTCTCAAGTTCTTTAGCTTCTACATTTCCCACACTATTCTTGCCCTCCCCCCATCTATTTTCTACCTACCGTCTATGCTATTTATTCTCTGCACCTTCTCCCCCCTTCTCCTCCTCCCACTCCCCTGCTGCTAACCCTCCATGTGATCTCCATTTCTAAGGTTCTGCTCCTGATCTAGCTGTCCTCTTAGTTTGTTTTTTGTTTTAGGTATGGTTGTTAATAACTCTGAGTTTGCTGTCCTTTCACCGTTCATCTTTTTTATCTTCTTTTTCTTAGCTAAGTCCCTTTAACATTTCATATAATAAGGGCTTGGTGATAATGAACGCCTTGAACTCGACCTTATCTGAGAAGCACTTTATCTGCCCTTCCATTCTAAATTAAAACTTTGCTGGATAGAGCAATCTTGGATGTAGGTCTTTGGATTTCATGACTTGGAATACTTCTTTCCAGCCCCTTCTTGCCTGTAAGGTCTCTTTTGAGAAATCAGTTGACAGTCTGATAGGAACTCCTTTGTAGGTACCTGTCCCCTTAACTCTTGCTGCTTCTGGAATTCTCTCCATTTTAATCTTGGCTAATGTAATGATGATGTGCCTTGGTGTGTTTCTTCTTGGGTCCAACTTTTTTGGAGACTCTGAGCTTCCTGGATTTTCTGGAAGTCTATTTCCTTTGCCAGATTGGGGAAGTTCTCCTTTATTATTTGTTCAAATAAGTTTTCCACTTGTTGCTCTTCCTCTTCCCCTTCTGGTACCTGTATAATTTGGATGTTGGAATGTTTAAAGATGTCCTGGAAGTTCCTAAGCCTCTCCTCGTTGTTTTGAATTCTTGTTTCTTCATCCTTTTCTGTTTGGTCATTTTTTTTTCTTTCTGGTCCACTCCATTGATTTGAGTCTCAGCTTCCTTCCCATCACTGTTGGTTTCCTGTGCATTTTCATTCATTTCAATTAGTTTAGCCTTCATTTGTTCATCTAATTTGTGATTAAAATCAAGCAGTTCTGTGTGCATCCTGATCACCAGTGTTTTGAATTGTGCATCTGATAGGTTGGCTATCTCTTGGTCACTTAGAAGTATTGGCTCTGGGGCTTTGAGCTGTTCTTCTTGAGCCATAATGTTTTGGTCTGTTCGTGCCTGTTATGTATGAGGGGTGGGGCATTAGGTGTTCACCAGGGTGAGGCGACCCAGTTACTGGGTTGTGACGCTGTATGTGGTGGTGGGGTCAGAGAGGGGCAATGGTGTTTGTTCTGGGCTTTCTTGAATTTTGGACCCCTCTGCTGCTTCCCACAAGCAAATTGGGCCCTTCTGGTGCTGGTTCCCGGATGTGTGGGCTTGTGCACCCTCCAGGACCCTCTAGGTTTCTCCAAAGAACTCTCTGTGAGCCCGAGAGCCTCTACTGGCACCTTGACCCCCAAAAGTTTTTCCAATTGGTGCTTTTAGGCTTTATTTCCCAGCGCTGGGGCCCTGGGTTTTGCGTCCTCTCTCACTGTCCATTTTTTCACCTGGTTTATCTGCACACGAATGTGTGACTGCGGTCAGCCAGCTGCCTTGTGCTCTCACTGGGACTGCCCATTGCCACCCCACATCTGGGATCTGCCAACCACAGCCTGTGTGCCTGGGTCATCCAATCACTTCACAACCTTTCTCGGCCAGCCGCTGACTCCACCTCTCTTACTGGTCTGGATAAATGGTTCATTGTTGTTGGACTTCCATACAGTTCAATTTTCTGTCTGTTTTGGTTGCATTTTTGTTACTAAATCTTTGTTGTCTTTAAACTTGGTTGTGCGAGGAGGCACAATGTTTCCACCTACGCCTCCATCTTGGCTGGAAGTCCCACAACTATTTTTAAAATATGCATTGTCTGGCTGTTTATCAAAGGCACTGATCTCTTTCCCCTTACATTGTCAAATAAGAAAATGATAACAACTAACTCAATGATAGTTGTTTTGTTTGAATTAATCAAAACAATACCTATTTTTTAAGTAGGAGAAAATTTTTTATTTGCTTTTTAGACAGAGAGAGACAAACATCAATTTGTTGTTCTACTTATGCATTAATTGATTGATTTTTACATGTACCTTCAATGGGAATTGAACCAGGAACCTTGGCATATTCAGGTGACATTCTAACCAACTGAGCTACTCAGGCAGGACCTATATTACTTTATTTTTTGTCAGATCAGCAAAAAATATATTTTTGGTGTGCTGCAGAATTTTAGTAATTAGTTTGTGTGTGCCATGAGATGAAAAAGGTTGAGGGACTTCCGCCAAGATGGAGGCGTAGGTGGAAACACTTTGCATCCTCACACAACCAAATCTAAAAATAACAAAGTTTTAATAACAGTAAACGCAACCAAACTACACAGAAAATCAAATACGGAATCTGAAAACGGCAAACCAAGCAGCTAAACCAGTGAGAGGGGCGAAGCCAGTAGGGGAGCAGGTCGGGCAAAAAAGATCCCCCGACCCGGGCGGTGCACAGGCAGCTGAGGGCATGGATCCCAGCTAGGGACTAGCTACAGGCAGACCCAGGGAAGAGGTGCGGCTTGCTGTCTGCATCGGTCACGCATCTGCACGCAGATAAACCAGTGAAGAGGCGAGCGTTGAGACAGATCCCACAGGCCCCAGTGGCCAGCACAGGGCGGTAGCCTCACACATTTGCACTCGGATAAGCAGGAGAGGGCAAGAGGTGAGGCGGACTGGGTAAAGCGGAGAGGACGGTCATTGCTCCCTCTCTGACCCCGCCCCCACATACAGCATCACAAACCAGCAACCTGGGTGCCCCACCCTGGTGAACAAATAAGGCGCCTCTCCTAATAGGTAACAGGCACAAACAGATCAAAACATGGCTCAAGAACAACTCAGATCCCCAGAGCCAATAATTCTAAGCAATGAAGAAATAGCCAAACTTTCAGAGGCACAGTTCAAAACACTGGTGATCAGGATGCTCACAGAACTTGTTGATTTTAGTCACAAATTAAAGGAACATATGAAGGCTAAAGTAATTGAAATTAATGGAAATGCACAGGAAACCAATAGTAATGGGAAGGAAACTGGGTCTCAAATCAAGGAAGCAGACCGGAAGGAAGGAAAAAATGACCAAACAGAAAAGGATGAAGAAACAAGAATTCAAAAAAATGAGGAGAGGCTTAGGAACCTCCAGGACATCTTTAAACATTCCAACATCCGAATTATAGGGGTATAATGGGGGAAAGGAACAGCCACCAGTGGAAAACTTATTTGAACAAATAATAAAGGAGAACTTCCCCAATCTGGCAAAGGAAATAGACTTCCAGGAAATCCAGGAAGCTCAGAGAGTACCAAAGAAGTTGGACCCAAGAAGGAACACACCAAGGCACATCATCATTACATTAGCCAAGATTAAAATGAAGGAGAGAATCCTAGAAGCAGCAGGAGATAAGGGAACAGTCACCTACAAAGGAGTTCCCATCAGCCTGTCAGCAGATTTCTCAAAAGAGACCTTACAGGCAAGAAGGGGCTGGAAAGAAGTATTCCAAGTCATGAAAACCAAAGACCTACAACCAAGATTGATCTATCCAGCAAAGCTTTCATTTAGAATGGAAGGGCAAATAAAGTGCTCCTCAGATAAGATCAAATTCAAGGAGTTCATCATCACCAAGCCCTTATTATATGAAATGTTAGAGGGACTTAGCTAAGAAAAAGAAGATAAAAAAGATGAACAGTGACAGGACAGCAAACTCACAGGTATTAACAACCACACCTAAAACAAAAACAAACTAAGAGGACAGCTAGATCAGGAGCAGAACCATAGAAATGGAGATCACATGGAGGGTTAGCAACAGGGGAGTGGGAGAAGGAGAAGTGGGGAGAAGGTACAGAAAATAAGTAGCATAGACAGTAGATAGAAAATAGATGGGGGGAGGGCAAGAATAGTATGAGAAATACAGAATCTAAAGAACTTGAGGCACATGTTCATGAACTAAAGGGGGGAAATGGTGGGGGAGGGGGTGTGCAGGAGGGGAATGAAGGGGGGGGGAAATAGAACAAATGTAATGGCATAATCAATAAAGTAAATTTAAAAAAAGAAATATACAGGACAGAGATCTCTTCCTGCTTATATATTTCCCCCTACAAACATCTTTTAAAAAAAAGAAAGAAAAAGGTTGAAAATCACTGCTCTAGACTAACATCAAGTTTACAAAAAAAGTGGGAGAGTATAAAACAGGTCGAGTGACATCATTAGGAAACAATGAGACAACACAGAATGTGAGGTGTTCTATAAAAAAAGTAGCCTGGACCTTTCAAAAAGTTAATGTAGTAAAAAGAAAATAAAATGTAAGGTACTATTCTACAAGTTTTTTTGAACATTTTATTTATTTATTTTTAGACAGAGGGGAAGGGAGGGAGAGAGGAAGAGAAACAGCAATGTGTGGTTGCCTCTTGCATGCTCCCAACCGGAGGCCTGGCCCACAACCCAGGCACGTGCCCTGACTGGAAATCAAACTTTGATTCACAGGCCTGCACTCATCCACTGAGCCACACCAGCCAGTGCTATTTTAGATTTTTTTGTAAATCCTAAAGAGACAAGATGTGGAAACTTTAACTATATCTTTTTTCAAAATAGCTATAAAACACAGTCATTGAAACAATGGAAGAAATGTGAATATGAACTAAACATCAGATGGTATCTAAATGATGAAAATGGTAATATGTTTATATTGAAGAATGTCCTAATTCTTAGCAGGTAGGTGCATGCTGAAACTTTAGGGGTAAAAATTCTTTAATTTTTTTTATTGATTGATTTTTAGAGAGAAAGAAAGAGAAACAGCAGTTTGTTATCCCACTTATTTATGCATTCATTACCTGCTACTTCTATGTGCCCTGACCAGGATGAAACATATAGCCTTGGCATATCAGAACAATGTTCTAACCACCTGAGCTACCTGGCTAGAGCTAGGGGTGAAATTTCATGATGCTGAATGGTTCATCCACATATGTTTGAAAAATTTCAAAATAAAACATTACAGGAAAACAAAAGATAAAACTGTTTAATCTGCCCTGACTGCTGTGGCTCAGTTGGTTGGACATCATCTCAGAAAGTGAAAAGCCGTTGGTTGGATTCCTGGTCAGGGCATGTGCCTGGGTTATGGCCAATCAGTAAGAGTCAGTGCATCAATATTTCTCTCACACACAATATTTCTCTCTCATTGATGTTTCTCTCCCCCTGTTTCTCCCTCTCTTTTCATCTCCCTAAAATAAACAAAGAAATAAATATATTTTAAAATATAGGCATACTTTAAATATTTTTATTTATTTATATTTAGAGAGAGGGGAAGCGAGGGAGAGATAGAGAGAAATATCAATGAGTGATTTCCTCTCACATGCTCCCCTACCTGGGACCTGGCCTGCAACCCAGGCATATGCCCTGACTTGGAATCAAACCAGTGACCTTTTGGTTCATAGGCCAGCTTTCAATCCACTGAGCCATACCAGACAAGGCAAAAATCTTTTTTTACAAAGTGTTTAATCTATAATTGCAAGGATTACCAGTATTTATATTATCATCAAAAATCAGAGTGATTCAAAGATGTAGCAATACATGCTTCCTGACCAAGAAGGAATAAACATTAATTTAACAAAATTAAGAAAAGAGGGCTGTGTAAAGTATAGTATAATAACTACATTGAAATTTCATCCAATTGTTTGGAATTTGATCTGTATAAAAACCAATTCTTGAGAAAGCAGTTAACAACCTTTTATTTCCTATCAGATTTATGTGTTGTTCTGGTCTAATGGTGGTAGCCCTCTAGACTGGGCCATGTATTCTCAAGTTTTATCCTGAATCATTCCAATTCTATAACAATCCCTCACCCTCTTTGCAAAGTTTGGTACTCATCCCTGCTTTGTTTTTTCTTCAGCTTCTTTCCATCTTGGTTTACCTGCTTCTATGATCTCCAATCTTCCATTTCACCTCCAAGTTCTGGACTTGTCTCTTCTCTCCAGCATTGTTTAGAATGACTCAGACCTTCTTTGTGAAACTTCCTTGTGAACTGCCTACGAACTTAGAAAGATAGGATCCAAGTTTTCCAGGGTCTACCTGCTTCCTGACTCCAGTTTCAAAAGTACAAATGTGTCTTGATTGTTCATCTCTTCAGGAAGGCAGTAACAGACTTTTTTCCCTCTTCCACCCCAGCATAATGGCTCCCACAAAAAAGGGTGGTAAGCAGAAGGGCCATTCTCCCATCAACCAGTTAGTGACTAGAGAATACACCAGGGACTTCCGCCAAGATGGAGGCATAGGTGGAAGCACTGCACCTTCTCGCACAACCAAGTTTAAAAACAACAAAGTTTTAGCAACAAAAACGTAGCCAAACCACAGAAAATTGAACTACGCAGAAGTCTGACGACAACGAACCCTTCAGCCAAACCACTAAGAGGGGCAGAGCCAGAAGCAGAGCCAGGTCAGGCAGGAAATTCCACTAGACCGACCCGGGAGTGCTACCCAGGTGCGCCACGAGCTCTGGGCAGATCCCAGGTGTGGAGAAGCAGGCGGACCCACTGAGGGTGCAAGGCGGCGGACCCACTGAGAGTGGACTGTGGTCACACATTTGTGCGCAGATAAACTGGATAAGGAGCTAGCGGTGGTGAGATGGACCGCGCAGGCCCCAGTGGCGGAAAGCAGCAGGGAGAACTGCCATTGTCCCTCTCTGATATAGCCCCTACATTCAGTGTCACAAATCAACAACCTGGGTGGCACCTCTCTGTTCATGCCCCCACATACAGCATCACAAAACAGCAGCCTGGGTGGCCCAGCCCTGGTGAACAACTAAGGCTCTGCTCCTCATACATAACAGGCACAAACAGATCAAAACATGACTCAAGAACAACTCAGAGCCCCAGAGCCAATAATTCTAAGCAACGAAGAAATAGCCAAACTTTCAGACGCACAGTTCAAACCAATGATGATCAGGATGCTCACAGAACTGGTTGATTTTAGTCACAAATTAGAGGAACATATGAAGGCTAAATTAATTGAAATGAATGGAAATGCACAGGAAACCAATAGTAATGGAAAGGAAACTGGGTCTCATATCAAAGGAGTGGACCAGAAAGAGGAAAAAAATCACCAAACAGAAAAGGATGAAGAAACAAGAATTCAAAACAATGTGGAGAGGCTTAGGAACCTCCAGGACATCTTTAAACATTCCAACATCCAAATTATACAGGTACCAGAAGGGGGAAAGGAACAGCCACCAGTGGAAAACTTATTTGAACAAATAATAAAGGAGAACTTCCCCAATCTGGCAAAGGAAATAGACTTCCAGGAAATCCAGGAAGCTCAGAGAGTACCAAAGAAGTTGGACCCAAGAAGGAACACACCAAGGCACATCATCATTACATTAGCCAAGATTAAAATGAAAGAGAGAATCCTAGAAGCAGCAAGAGCTAAGGGGACAGTCACCTACAAAGGAGTTCCCATCAGCCTGTCAGCAGATTTCTCAAAAGAGACCGTACAGGCAAGATGGGGCTGGAAAGAAGTATTCCAAGTCATGAAAACCAAAGACCTACAACCAAGATTGATCTATCCAGCAAAGCTTTCATTTAGAATGGAAGGGCAAATAAAGTGCTCCTCAGATAAGATCAAATTCAAGGAGTTCATCATCACCAAGCCCTCATTATATGAAATGTTAAAGGGACTTAGCTAAGAAAAAGAAGATAAAAAAGATGAACAGTGAAAGGACAGCAAACTCACAGTTATTAACAACCACACCTAAAACAAAAACAAATTAAGAGGACAGCTAGATCAGGAGCAGAACCATAGAAATGGAGATCACATGGAGGGTTAGCAACAGGGGAGTGGGAGAAGGAGAAGTGGGGAGAAGGTACAGAAAATAAGTAGCATAGATAGTAGGTAGAATATAGATGGGGGGAGGGCAAGAATAGTATGAGAAGTATAGAATCTAAAGAACTTGAGACACATGTTCATGAACTAAAGGGGGGAAATGGTGGGGGAGGGGGTATGCAGGGTGGAGGGGAATGAAGGGAAGGGGGGAAATAAAACAACTGTAATGGCATAATTAATAAAATATATTTAAAAATAAATAAATTTCCTGAGTATTCCATGAAATTAATCAACTATAGATTCTAAAGCATATTAAATTATAAATGAATAACTATCTGGCTTACCTTGTTACACATTTGAATGTTAACTGGGACCCAGTGAGTGAGCATAGCCCCTTAATTCAAGTCAAAGACTAAAATTAGAAACTTCAGGCACTTTGGTGGCAACCCAGCAGCTCATAGTATTCTTCAAGTTAAGTCTTATAAAAACCTGTCTGGGGTCCGGGGGCAGGAAGTTGTTTGCTTCATAAGTCTTTTTTTACTATGTAACATATTTTCATGATTCAAAAACCAAAATAATAGAAAAATGTATCGACTGAGAGGTCTCAGCTACTTCTCCAGTACCTCTTACCCGTAGAATTAAACAAAAATCATTTTTTGCCAATCCAAAATTTCTTCATGCATGCAACACAAGCAAAATATATTTTTTCCTTTTTACTGAAAGGTAAAATAATATATTGTATAAACTTTTCAGTTCTTTGCTTTTTTTTTACTTTTTAATATATCCTAGAGATCTCTCTACATGTCGGTAATCAAGATCTTCCTCGTCATGGAGAATGTGGGCAGTAAAATTTCAGATGTTCAACACAGAAATATTTTCACTGATATGTCCCCCAGAGCAAAGGACATAAAGGAAAGAATAAACAAATGGGAATTCATCAAACTAAAAAGCTACTTCATGGCTAAACAAAACATCAACAAAATGAAAAGGGAAGTAACCGTATGGAAAAATATATTTACCTATGATACCTCGGGCAAGGGTTTAATCTCCAAAATATATAAAGAACTCAGACAACTCCATACCATGAGACAAACAACCCAATTAAAAAATGGGCAAAGAACCTGAACAGACACTTCTCCAAGGAGGACACACAGAGGGCCCAGAGACATATGAAAGGATGCTCAGCATCACTAGCCATCAGAGAGAGGCATATAAAACCACAATGAGTTACCACTTCACACTGGTCAAAATGGCCATCATAAACAAATCAACAAACAAATGCTGGTGGGTTATGAAGAAAAGGGAACCCCATTACACTATTGTTGGGAATGCAGACTGGTACAGCCATTGTGGAAAACAGTGTGGAATTTCCTCAAAAAATTAAAAATAAAAACTGCCTTTTGGTCTGGCAATTCCACTGCTTGGATTATACCCTAAGAATCCTGAACACTAATTCAAAAGAATCTATGCACCCCAATGTTCATAGCAGCATTATTTATAATAGCCAGGTGCTGGAAACAGCCTAAGTGCCCACCAGTGAGTGAATCAAAAAAAACTGTGGTACATTTATACAATGGACTACTATGGAGCAGAAAGAAAGAAGGAGCTCCTACCCTTCACGACAGCATGGATGGAACTAGAGAGCATTATGGTAGCCAGGCTGTGAAAACAGATACCATATGATCTCACCTATAAGTGGAATCTAATCAAGAAAACAAGCAAGCCCTGGCTGGTGTGGCTCAGTAGACTGATTGCCAGCCTGCGAACCAAAGGGTCACCACCAGTTCAACTCCCAGTCAGGGCACATGCCTGGGTTTCAGGCCAGGTCCCCAGTAGGGGGTGCAAAAGAGACAACTGCACATTCATGTTTTTCTCTCCCTGTCTTCCTTTCCCTAAAAAATAAATAAATAAAAACCTTTAGGGGGTAAAAAAGCAAGGAAGCAAGCAAAATACAACCAGAGACAAGGTAATAAAGAACAAACTGACAGTAACCAGAAAGGAGAGGGGAGGAGTAAATGGGTGGGGGGAGAAGAGGAAGGATCGTTAAGGAACATATATAAAGGACTTATGGACAAAGGCAACAGGGGAATTATTAAATGTGGGATGTGGGGTGGGTAGGGTTGGGGAGAGTTCTTTATATATTTTGGAGATTAAACCCTTGTCCGAGGTATCATAGGTAAATATATTTTCCCATATGGTTTGCTTCCCTTTTCATTTTGCTTGTTTTCTTTAGTCATGCAGAAGCTTTTTATTTTGATGAAGTCCCATTTGTTTATTCTTTCCTTTATGTCCCTTGCTCTAGGGGAAACAATTGTAATTGAGCAACAATAAAAAAAGAGAAAAAAGATCTTCCTCATTTTCTTTTACAGCTGCATTATATTGTATTTTGTGAATATACCATTGCTTATTTAACCAGTCCCCTATTACTAGACACATTGTTTACAATCTTTGGCTATTATAAGCAGTGATATGTTTACATATACAGATATATCTGCAGGATAGATTCCTAGAAGTGGAAGGTCCCCCAATTATATGAATATCCTAATCCCAGGAACCTGTGAATATGTTATCTTATATTCAAAAGGAACTCTACAATCTAAGTTAAGGAACTCCTTACTTCCACCCTGGGGTTATTCGGGTGGGATGAGTATTGTCACAGGTGTCCTTATAAGAGGGAGACAAGTCAGACAGAAGAGATGCTACACTACTGCCTTTGAAGATAGATAAAGAGGTCATGAGCCAAGGAATGTACATGGTCTCTAGAAAGCAGGAAAGGAGAAGGAAACAGATACCTAGAATCTCCAGAAGGAATGCAGCTCTATAGACCCATTTTGGATTTCTGACCCCCAAACTGTAAAATAAATTTTTATTGTATTAAGCCACTAAGTTTGTGGTAAATTGTTATAGCAGCCACAGAAAACCAATACACAGCATAAGTAAAAATGTAAATTTTTGTATTTACCAAATAAATGTTATATATGCCAAATTTCCATCCATAATGTTTGTTCCCTTTTTTCTTTTTTAAGGTTTTATTTATTAATTTTTAGAGAGAAAGGAAAGGAGGGAGAAAGAGAGGGAAGGAAACATTAATCTGTGGTTGCCTCTCTCATGCCCCTGTACTAGAGACCTGGTCTGCAACCCAGGCATGCGCTCTGACTGAGAATCGAACAAGTGACCCTTTGGTTTACAGGCTGGCACTCAATCCTCTGAGCCACACCAGCCAGGGCTGTGCTTTTGGGGGCTTTGGGGGCTTTTTGTTTGTTTTGTTTTGTTTTTGTAGCTACTCTTTAGTTAGTTGAGAAAGATGCCTTCTATTCTTAGTTTGCTGAGAGTTTTATCATGAAATATTCATATGTATTTTCTATGTCATATTCTCTCAGTTTTGGTTAAGTTCTGTTCCCATCACATTTTGAAACAGCCTAAATTAGTCAGCACCATTATTATTTTATATACACAGTAATTGTTTCAATATTCCTATATGTTGATGATCAACTTCTTTATGTACCTTTTTTTTATCCTCACCTAAGGACATTTTTTTATTGCTTTTAGAGAGAGAGGAATGAGGAGAGAGAGAGAGGGAAACATTGATGTGAGAGAGAAATACGATTGGCTGCCTCCCAGCTGGGGGGAGGGGGATGGAACCCACAACCTTTTGGTTCACTGATACCTGCTCCAACCAACTGAGCCAGGGCTATGCACCATTTCTTCTTACAGTCTACTCTGTCCTTCTGGATTTAACAGACTTCTTCCTCCTGTACCTCCTATAATTTTCTATAATAATTATAAAAAATGAGTAATAAATTCCCACTTTTTGTCTAAAAATGTATTTAGTCCTCACTTTTAAATAATAGTTGGCAATGGCACTCTGGATTACAGTTATTTTCTCTCAGTCCTTTCAAAATATTATTGCTTTCTGATCACCAGTGTTTTGAACTATGCATCTGAAAGTTTGGCTATTTCTTCATTGCTTAGATTTATCGGCTCTGGGGCTCTGAGTTGTTCTTGAGCCATGTTTTGACCTGTTCGTGCCTGTTATGTTGATTTTAGTCACAAATTAGGGGAACATATGAAGGCTAAACTAATTAAAATGATTTTTAGATCATTTCTAAAAATGATCTAAATAATATGTCTAAATGAATAGAAATGCACAGGAAACCAATAGTAATGGAAAGGAAACTGGGACTCAAATCAAAGGAGTGGACCAGAAGGAGGAAAAAAATGACCAAACAGAAAAGGATGAAGAAACAAGAATTCAAAACAATCAGGAGAGGCTTAGGAACCTCCAGGACATCTTTAAACGCTCCAACATCTGAATTATAGGGGTACCAGAAAGGGAAGAGGAACAGCCATGAGTGGAAAACTTATTTGAACAAATAATAAAGGAGAATTTCCCCAATCTGGCAAAGGAAATAGACTTCCAGGAAATCCAGGAAGCTCAGAGAGTCCCAAAGAAGTTGGATTCAAGAAGGAACACACCAGGGCACATCATCATTACATTAGCCAAGATTAAAATGAAGGAGAAGCCCTGGCTGGTGTAGCTCAGTGGATTGAGCATGGGCCTGCGAACCAGACAATCGAGGTTCGATTCCCAGTCAGGGCACATGCCTGGGTTGCAGACCAGTTCCCTGCAGGCCAGTTCCCAGCAGGGAACGAATGAAAGGCAACCATACATTGATGTTTCTCTCCCTCTCTCCTCTCAAAGATAAATAAATAAAATATTTAAATAAAATAAAATAAAGGAGAATCCTAGGAGCAACAAGACATAAGGGGAAAGTCACTTACAAAGGAGTTCCCATCAGACTGGCAGCTGATTTCTCAAAAGAGACCTTACAGGCAAGAAGGGGCTGGAAAGAGGTATTCCAAGTCATGAAATCCAAAGACCTACATCCAAGATTGCTCTATCCAGCAAAGCCTGCATTTAGAATGGAAGGACAGATAAAGTGCTTCTCAGATAAGATCAAATTCAAGAAGTTCATCATCACCAAGCCCTTATTATATGAAATGTTAAAGGGACTTAGCTAAGAAAAAGAAGATAAAAAAGATGAACAGTGAAAGGACAGCAAACTCAGAGTTATTAACAACCACACCTAAAACAAAAGCAAATTAAGAGGACAGCTAGATCAGGAGCAGAACCATAGAAATGGAGATCACATGGAGGGTTAACAGGGTGTGGGTTATAAGCCTGTTATAAGCAACAGGGTGCTTATAAGAGATGAGTAATTTTGAATGTATCATAGTTTCTGAGATGGGGAATTATCTCTAGCTCAGACCACCACAAATTCAAATCTAGGTTCTAAGAAGAGAGAGGGCTATAAATAAAAATAAAAGTACCTGTTTATTATAAAACTATTAACAGCCCTGGATGGTGTGGCTCAGTTCATTGGAGCATTATCTTCTAACTGAAAGGTTGCGGTTTTGATTCCTGGCCAGGGGACATACCTGGGTTGTGGGTTCCATTCCCAGTCCAGGCGCACTTGGGAAGCAACCAATGTTTCTCTCTCACATCAATGTTTCTCTCTGTCTCCCTCCTCTCTCACCTCCTCTCTCTCTAAAAGCAATGAAAAATTTTTTCAAGTGAGGATAAAAATTAAAATAAAAACATTGACAAAGTACACTGCAGACCATTTTATTCTTCTGACAGAGCATATCACAGATAATCGACAATGAACAGCGCAGATTTGGCATCTCCCTGTTACCAGCACATTCATCGCCAGCTATATGCAGAAGCAACAGCAGCAATGCACACAGGAGAGCTGCCTGACTATAGGGGCAACACCCAGCAAAACTAGAACAATGCATGCAGATGAGGCAAAGGGAATGAAAAAACCTACAAAAAGTAAATCATTGAAGAATTGATTAAAAATGTAATATACCATTAACTACTAAATCCAGCAGCTTACCAGACTTGTTGTTGAAAATACCTAAGACATCTCTTGGACACATTAGAAATGTTTGGAGGGAATTATACCAGGCAGCGAAAGGGGGAAGAACATTGGTGATGAACACGGCACAAGGATCAGGGCTAATATAATCATATGGTCAAGCCATAAGAGAGAGTCACAAAGCCTCAAATTGAGGTTATTGGGGGACTACTATTTAGAAAGGTGAATTTATAACGTATTCCTCAAATCTTCAATGTAGTCAATTTTTGTTAAATAACTGCACTGAAGATAATTATACTCACTCTGAGCATCTCTTAAAATTAAGGTACTTTTGACTTTATGAAAACATTTGATATTTTAATAACTAAAAATTCCTACATTTTCTTCTACACATTTTAACAGCTATAAGTAAAATGCGCACAGAAATCTCTCACAGAATGACAACCAAGATAAAAAAAAAAATGTCACCCAAGGAACTAAAGTACGAGGTAACACCAAAGTTTGATCTGATTTCAAAATACAATATATCATTTTACTGTAAAATAATACTTGGTATTTATCTTCCTCAGAGGTTTTCAGATTGTGTCAGGGCAACATCTTTCCTCAGCTTTTCTAGATCAGAGAATGACTACAAAAACTTAAATGATTTGCTAGCCTAGATCCCAAATAAAAGCCCAGACCTCATCTCTCCTACTGTCAATTTTACAGAAGCACACCAATCCTCATTCTGACATGGACGTTGTGGGAAGTCAGCAATGTGGAGCAGCAGGCACCGCGAGGAGGAAGGGGCTGAGACGGAAAGACAGAAGAGTGACTCCCAAATACTGAGTTGACTAACAACCCTATATTATATACACTGTGTAGATCACTTGAACTTCTTTCATGGACTGCACCAAGGCATTTCCGGACAGGGATGAGTGCAGACTCAGAAAGGGTAAGCTAAGAACAGGCAAGAGCTCCACGAGGTGCCTCCTAATCTCAGTGTAGTTTTCTTACTGCAATTCCACAGCCAAAAATAACCCAATAGTGAAATGTAGCTATGCCAAGTACTTTAGGTATCAGTTAAATTTCCTCCTCTTCTTTATGAATTTGTATTATTTATAAGATACTTGACACATGTTTAAACACTTACACAGCTCCTCTGTTTCAGGAAACATGGTTGTTCAGCTGAGGGGAAGAAAGCATATAATGAGGGAGTTAACAAGGGCTGATATTTTTTTACAACATTCTTTTAAAACTGAAAAACCTCTTTAAACACCAGGAACAGCTTAAATAGTTCTCTTTCGGCCTGCGGGGCCCATGTGGACGTGTCCCTGTGGGTCTCGTTCCATCCGAGTTTCACCCAGTGGTCATGACAGGCGCCCCGGAGGGACCCGCGCGGCCTCCAGGCCCCGTGTCCACCGTCCTCGGGCCTTCGGGCGGCGGGGGCTGGCGCGCAGAAGGCTGGGAGCACGGGAAGTTGGTACCCGAGCCTGGAGCGACCTGGAGGAAGAGGTCCCAAGGCCAAAGGAGTGGAAAACAAACGATGCCCGGGGCGGTGGGTCGCCGGCCCTACCTCGGGGACTAACACGACCGCGGGAAAGGATCCACTACCCTTGGCCCACCCTCCGAGGTGGGAGAGTGCGCCCTACGGGGGAAGAGCTCGCGCGGAGGTCCCGGGAGGTGGGCCTTTAGACCAACCAACTTCGTGGACTTCTGGCCTTTGCGGCGGTTGTTTTGCCAGAGGGAGGTCAACGGGAGCTGCGTTCTGTGACTCCCGGGGATCCACGGATTGTGAAGCCCGGCCTGCAGGCTGGACTGGGAGTAAGGACTTGGAAAGGCGGCCGCTGAGCGCAGCTTGGACGGTGCCAGCCGCTGGGCTGCGGCGGCGGAGGGAAGCACCTGCTCCGCGCACCTCTGCCCGCGGCCCGCAGCGCCCGGCTTCGCGCAGACCTCTCCGGGCGTCCCTCGCGGACCCGCCCGGAGGAGGTGCCAGAGGGCGAAACCTGGGCCCTCCCAGGCCTCCAGGGCCCCCCTGCTAGGGGGCAATGACCTGGGCACCCCTGACCCACCCCTGCTCCCCGGGCGGAGTCCGAGGCTTCCAAGGAGGGAATCCTAGTTGAGGAATTCCTCCTACTTCGCTTCCCGAGTTGACAGCGCGGGGGGCCGTGGTTTCCGAAAAGAGGAGCAGTCGGGCGCCGGCAAGCAAGCAACTGAGGACAACAATTACCCTCGTACACACAGCCCTGTCCCCCGGCGGCGTGCGTCTACACACACACACACACACACACACACACACACACACACACACACCTTGCCTCATCCAGCTGCCCAACCTTAGTTCTCCAGGCATGCGGGTTTCAAAAACTTGCTTGACACTATAACAAAGACATTTATTTAAATACCAGGACGCAGACTTCACTTTTTAACTGCTGAGAGGAGCTACTTTCAAAGATTCCCCACCGAGAATAAACTGACAAAAAATATGGGCTGCACTTATAAATTAAACACCTTACCCTCAAAGCTACGTGTGTTATGTTAGTCAGTTTTCTAAGGCGATAGCCGTTCCTGTCTCTTCCCTTTCGCCCGGATAATGCCCCAGGACGGAAGCCTTTACACAAGAGAGCCGGGGGAGAGGGGAATGAATTATACACATTGCTAGTAAAAATCATCTTAAATCAATACAGCACCACTTGAACTTGAGTTGCCATTGTTTCACTGAATCATCAGTGTTTTTAATTAAATAGCTACCCATTCTGTTAAAACATTACATAAAAGGGTTAGGTTTCTACTTTTGTTGAGGCAGCTGGCGTTTGTTGGCTGTTGTGTTTGAGCAACAGACTGTTCAATAGAAGCGAGAAATAGCTCAACGTGCTCTTAATAGACCTGTTTCAACAATGTACCTTGAAAAGGAATACATTGTGTTATTGTATTAGTTTGCTACAAACCTATTAAAAGAAAAATAGCATCCATCAAGCCTAACAAAACGCGTTTGCATTATATCTACTTATTTGCTTCAAATAAACTTCTTGGCACAAAGTGTAGAATTCAACTAGATCATCGAGCTGGACAGGAGAACACATCAGTTAGGTAATGATACACAGGCTAAAAATAACAATGAAGTAAGGTCTAAGCAGATGTTAATCGCTACTTTTTGTTTATCATAAGAAGTAAAGGCAACACTACTTCATTGAAAATACATTGCAAAATATATATAATGCAAATGTGTGGACTCGTGATAAAAACAATTTAAAAATATTTCTAACATGGGAATATTAATTCAAATCCCATATTTGGAATGAATCTGATGCACTTTTGATATCAATTTGTTCCAGAGACGGATTCAGGGAAGAAGTGATGCATTTTTAAAGCAGAATTAAACAACGCAAAGAGCTCGGTTCTTTAGAGAAATTCGTCAAACAAACAAATCGAAAGCAAGGGTTCCAGCCAAGAGGTTGGGGAACAGCGCTATCTGGCAGTAAGAATGGAAGTGCTTCTTGAAAGTGCTCTCTTAAAAATGATTTTAAAACATTTTATTGTATGTTAAACACAAAATGAAACATGAGGCAAAGAAATAGCCAACTTTGCCACTATGAGTCAGAACCTATGGTATGTTTCAGGGAAGGCTGCCACTTGGACCACAAGCCTTAGAAAAACAGAGTGGCAAGTGATGAAGCTAATTTAATTCCGAGATAGCTTAGCAGAAAAGACACCCAAAGTAACATCTGTCAGCAGGAGACATCTTTTACTTGCATGAAAAGGAAATCCATTTGGTTTCCAACTTGAGTGACCAACATGTGAACACAATTGTCCAAAAAGAGAGAGAGAACTTACATTAATTATAATAGTGTCTCATGCAAAATATCTATATTAACATACATAAAGCAACACTTTGCTCAGTAAAGTCAATTTCAATCTTTTATATATCTGAGTTAGTAAATTATTATGTGAAGGTTTAGAAAAATGTCACTAGGAAATTTTAGATGATAGTTTGCCATATTGGTGTTAGACTTTTGTAGAAAATATTATAAGTCAGATAGACCTCCCAATATGACTGATCTCTTCAGTTTAAATATTTTATTTTTTCTAAAGAAGGGTGTGTGTATGTATGTATGTACTGAGAGGTATTCTAGATGTGTTTGATATATACTTTATGACTTACCTGATTATGTCTCCTCTCTAGTCAAAGTCAATTTTTGAATTAATTCCCTGGGATTTAAAAATAGAAATGAAATCTTAAAGCCCAATTGCATATCATGAAATTAGTTTCTCATAAGATTGACAAAAGTGGGGGGTGGGGTGGGATGGGAGAAATAGATTTAAAAAAATGTACTTGAAAAGTAACTAAATAAAATTTAATATTTAAAAAAAAAGATTGACAAAAGAGTTGACATTTGTAAAGTGAGGTGTTTTTTTCTTTTTAATGTATCAGATAATCTACCAAAAATGAAAGGAAGTTCAAATAAGTTGGTTTGACTGTGACATAAAATGTTGTTACTAAGGCTTTATTTTAAAAAGTTTGATTTTTCATGGAAAACTTTAAGGAATGGATGCTTGTCAGAAGTTAAGCTCTCAAGGGAGAAATAGTCAATTCATTTTAATTTGAAAGGAGATTGTTCAAATAAATGTTAAGTCACCAAAAAGATTATTTGAAAACCTAGCAGAGGAAGAAATGTATTTTAGATGAAGATTGTAATCTTATTCCTTGTTTTGTTCATCTCAAAAATCCCTGAGTCTTCCCTTTGCAATGAATTGTCGATGATATATGAAGTCTAAATATTTTATTTATTTATTTAAAGTTTTAAAAATCCAAGTGATATGTACTAGAATTTACCTGTCCTTGAAGAACAGAAAGAAGAGGCTGACATATGGATTACTTTCTATATGCCTCCAAAATTCTTCCTAGACATAGATTTCTAGTCTGTTAATTCATTGTCATTAATATCTAGAAAAGTGTTAATCAATGGAATCATTTTTAAAATCTTTACTGTCATTAATCCTAAACAGCATCTAATTTGAAAGATTCTGTAGAGTACGGTTTTCTTTCCAGTTTCTTGGTGTGCCTTAAATAGGTAAGTTAATCATTTTGGATTTCCTTTTGGCTTCTTTAGCCTTTTAACTCAGGCATATGAGAAGAGAGGTTAATATTTTAAAACACTTCGGTAACATATGATTATTTCAATGCCATTTTCTGGTGTTTGTCTGAAAAACACAGGTGGTCAAGCCACTGCCCACAGCACCAGACATTCAGCTGGATCTACCCCTGGGCACAGTCATCAGAGAGAGAAGATTCCACTTCCAAACTTGATTAAAAACAGCCTAACACTTTCTGCCACGTAAAAGAACTGTGTGGCTTTAGAAGCGGAGCAA
Source organism: Artibeus jamaicensis (assembly GCF_021234435.1). Taxonomy (NCBI): domain Eukaryota; kingdom Metazoa; phylum Chordata; class Mammalia; order Chiroptera; family Phyllostomidae; genus Artibeus; species Artibeus jamaicensis. Next base: position 786,956 of record NW_026521360.1, read on the forward strand.
ACTGCCTCTGAGAGGAGTGGCTGACGTCTATACCCCTTTTATGTGGGAGTCAAGAGAAGCTCACAAAAAGCAGTAGATAGTGGACTTCAGAAGAACAAGTTGTACACAAAAGCCACAACTAATATCACTTTACACAATTTAAGTGCTGAGAAAGAGTGACTCTAACTTGTCATTTTCACCTTAATTTGAAAGGATAAAGGAGACATACACAGAGCAAAGATCTACTGAGATGCTTGGGAAGTGTTAACTTATTTCTGAGTTCCATTTTTTTTTCTTCCTTTTGGCAAATACTTCAAAATATTCTTCTCCCTTTGAAGTTATATTTTGGAAGGTAAAATTAAGAGAAAAATACTAAGATGGACAAATTAACTACAAATGAGGAGGATGTAGGTTAGTGAATAAAGTAGATGCCTATCAGCATCTTCTCAAAGAAGTGTTGTTGTTGTTATTGTTATTTTGCTTATAGTATTTATACGGTAAAAACTAAACATACCCATCCATACAGGAATTCAAATATGAAGAGAAGTGGGCCGTTTCCTGATGTGTTTCAATAATAAAATGAAAATTGTGTTTGTATGTGCCTGTATGTTCCTTTTCAATTTGAAATATTATTCCAGAAAGTGGTGTAATTTTTTTTGTGGGCACAGGAGAGGAAAATATGATACATTTGGGGATCTTTCAAAAGAGCTGTGTTTAGTTTTAATTTTCCTGTATTTTAAAATAAACACTTTGACCAAAGTATGTTTGATCTTTGCAAGAAGGAAATATACATTGTGAAGGAATGTGCAGTGGTTGGGTATGAAAAGGGGTTGTGACTCACAGCTGCAGGCAGGGGGAAAAAAGGTGTCGTGGTGTCAGCCAGAGGTGTTCAGTCTAATAATTCAAGCTGTAAACTGTATCCCCTAAAATTACCTACATAATAAATCATTGTGTGAAGAAAAAGAAGTTTAAGCTGAAAAGCGTAAGTGAAACAGAATCCTCAGGGGACTCCAATGCTAGGACCTATTGGCAATGATGTGAAATATGGGCGTATTTTGCCCAAAACTTTAAGGATCAGAATAAAACTGGAAATTAGTCTGGCACAGCTGATTTTTTGTTTTGGGGGGGGGGCTTGGGATTTAACACACATCTACATAATCTATTGTAGAAATAGGCTTGCTTCCACCTCCCCCACATCACACAGCCAAAAACTGCTTTATGGGATTTACAGTTAATTTATCCAACTACAAGAGAAAACTTCATTCAAGAATCACTTTATTTAAAAAAAATAGTATCACTAAGTTATCAAATGCATGGCAAGAATGGAGGCAAAATTTTTTGTAGAAATTCTCTTGGGTTTCTGTCTCAGATTTCACTCTTGCTCATGGATACCAAAGAAAACACTACATTTATGTAAACTAGTGAACTAGCTTGCCTAAGAATTCACTGCTAGATTGAAACACTTAGACCCTGCGGTTAGCAAAGCCACTGGCAAATCATGGAGACTTGAGAAACGGCAATATTTAGGGATGGAACACACCCAGTTGGTAGTAGAAAGGAGTTCAGTGCCTGGGGAAATGATGCAGTTGTCAAGAGGCAGTTTAAAGACCAAGGACACACAAAGTCTTTGAAACAATAAGGGTGAGGAAGTCAAGCAGCAGACACCCCAAAGCCACATTGAAACAATTTACTTTATAAGATCCTCTACATTTCCAGAATTAGTGAGCAGAAGAAAGGCCAAGCTGGGGACTTGGGCTGTGGGCTCTCCTGCTTATCCGGGCACTGAGAGAGGGAGAAAGTCAAGTTGCCACGGGTCTCTTCCGGATGCGCATTTGAAATGAAAATATAAGGAGGGCGGGGAAAGGAGGAGAGGAAACCAAGCTCCAAAAGACAGGCTCCGGCGAAGTCTGCGATACAGATTAACTAGAAAACGGAAGTCTATAGCAATTAAAACTCGTACCCTGGCTCATTAGTATTCATGACCAAATGTCCAGCTTTTCTGTTTATCTTTTCCGCAGCGTCAATATCGGAACAGCGCGGAACGGCGAGGACTCCAAACCAAGCCCCTGAGTGTGCCCGACCTTTCGAGCCCTCCCTACAGGTCAGAGCATCTTCAGAACCTTCCTGCCCACGCCGGGTCCTGGCTCAGTTAAGCCACCACTCATCTGCCCCCGGAGGGAGGGAGGGGGCACAAGCTAGGGGAGGAGTGGAGGGGGACGGGCAAACAGACCTAACCGGACTCCTAGTTTTGAGAAACCACACTCCGCCACACCAACCACCATGGTCCCAGGGCGTCGTGAGAGAGAGAAAAAAGAACTAGCCGCGCGCGTCTGCAGCAAGAGGCCCAGTGAGGCTCCTTGCCAGGCACTCACTAACTCTGCCGAATTCCAGACCAGATACTTTGATTGCGAAGAGGCAACGTAGGAGTCTCCTCCGGGTTTCCCGCCAGCCCCCGCCCCTTGCTCACCCCCAGCTTGGCGAGTTCACGGGCCTCCCCAGGCCTCCCTGGTTTCTAAGGAGCACCCAGGCGCGGAGCATTAACCCCGATGATTATCTTTGACATTATTAATATTAGTATTATTTCCATCCCCAACCTACTCTAGAATAACTTCGTCTTGCTCTCCAGGAGCACCGCTTTGGCCTCAGGGACAGAAAAAAAAAAGCTGGCTGCAGGCGGTTAGGAAAGTAAGAGGCTGAAGCAAGGGTTGCGGAGGTGAGGTGTGGGCGGAGGGAAGTCAGCTCCTTCTTCGCTCTTTCCTGGTTTAACTGAGTGGTGAGGAGTAACCTCCCGCCAACAACACACACAGGGTCAGAAGGCAGGAGGGCAGGCCAGGCCGGACCGTCCGGCTCATCACATTCCCGGGGTATGTGGGCCTGAGGGCCCCCAGCTCTTCTAGCTCCCGCCAGTTGGTCTCACACTGGTGGTTTGAGGTGTGAACCTCAGGAGTGCAGCCTAGGCAGTGGACTCTCAAAAGTCAAGTTGGGTCCAGAACATAGGGCACTTGGCTCCCTAGGAGAAGTGTGGGTTTGCTATGAAAGAGGGGAGGGTGAGAGGAGCATCTTTTGATGGGTCCTCTCGGCCACCCGCTCCCAACCTTTGCGACTCAGGTCCATCCCCCCTACACCAGCCCATGGCTGAGGGATACCGAAGGAGGTAAGCGAGTAAGCATGTGTGAGTGCATGTGTGTGTGTGTGCGTGTGTGTGTGTTGGGAAATGGAGAGAAACCGAAAGAGACTCTCATATGTGTCTGTCCTGTGTGCATGCCTGAAAGTCGAGGGGTGCTCCTAGCTCTGATCTAGTAGCTATGCTGAACCTCATCCAAATGGCTGAGCAAGCCGGATGCCAGATGCTGATACGGTCGCAGGGCTGCAGACCAGTCGAGGTGCCATATCTTCAAAAGCTGGTCTGCCGTAAGAAATGGAAGAGGAGCGTGGGAGAGTAACAAGGTAGCTCCAGCAAGAACAGTTCCCGCACCGGGCCATGTGGGGGCGGACCTGCAGTGGCAAGACCCTGGCCTGGGTACCCCGCCCGAGATCTGGGCCGGGGCGGCTCAGGGGCGGGACGGGGCGTGGACAGTGCAACCCAGTAACCCCAAAGACTTGACCATGAACTCGAACCCTCGGGTTGCCTTGGTTATGGTTTACAGAAGTTGTCATTTGTAACACCTTGTTCAAACTGCTACGAATGCCTTTTCCTTCTCAGGCTCACAGCAGGACTGGCCTGAGGGTTTATGCTGGATCGCCCGATCCTATCGGGAAGTACCTAGAGTGTTCCCTAAGTAAAAAAAATCAGTAATAATTTGTTGGGGACTGAGGAGGATGGCATCAAGGAGGGGGACATTTCTCCAGTCCTTCTCTCAGCTGCCAGTTAAAAATAGAAAATATTTATTTTGGACTGCTGAGGGTAGCATTGGTCCGAGGAGCTCCAAAGTGTCCATAGAAGTAGAGCAATTTTATCAGACTATAATCGATCAATTCACCAGTATTTATTAAATGCCTTCTTTGAATCCCAAGGGTGGCTTTCTGGGGCATGCTTTCACTTAAGTAAAAGTGCACCCGAAGGCTCAACCTTGTCTTGGTGAAGTGTTATTTTGAGGCCTTTATTTCTTAGCTCTTGGATGCAGGCCTAGCCTGCTCTTTGGGTTATTTCGGTGGAGTAACGTGGCAGGAGGGTAGGCAGGACCCTAGTCCCTAGTAAGTACTTAGCTGGCCCCTGCTTGTCCCCGTATGCTACTGCTCCACTCATCAGAGACCTGCCAGCATACATCTCCCCCCAGGCCTGAGGATCCCGGCTGGCGACAGGTCACCTGGAAAGCCCAGTCCTTGCTAGGTACCCCCATGATACGGGGAGAACAACGGAGAGGCACAGGGAAACCCAAACCTCCAGTCCAGTCTGCAATCTGCCCTTCATCTCTGAGTCTTGTGCGGAAAATACACCACTTGAGGCTGAAAACATCCTTCTGAAAAAGAGACAAAGGCGCCTGGGGATAGGGAGTAGGAGGAAGAGAAAAGATACCAGCAGAAAAGAAAAGGACCAACACATCGTGGGACGCGCTGTGCTGGGCGTGGGACCTGTTTCCTTTACTCTTGCCCGGCGGGACCTCGGCCCTATAAGCTTTCCCTTGCTCGGGCCCGAACAGAACCCATAGGCCTCTGCTTCAGGAATGACCTCCTCTCCCCGACCCCGAGACTTCAGGGGACATAGTGAACCGGAAGAAGCTGATACCAACGCCAGTTATCACTGTAGTCATTAATAATGCAGTGAGGATCATGATAATTAATAATAATGATGATGGGCCTCCGGAGGGGATCCAGCTTCCTCCGGATAAAGTGACTCTCGCTTAGAGGGCCGTTATTCAGTGGTGGATGGAGCGCAGCACCAAGGGAGCGAGCTTGGGCGCTCTGAAGTTCAAGCTGATGGCGGTGACAAGCAGAAACCATCCTTCCGCCAACAGTCGGGTTTCCCTGACAGCAGCGAACCACAGCGCAGCTTTGGTTCCCTGAGAGAGGCAAAGACTGGCTTCAGTTCTGTGGTTCTGAAGTCAAGGTAAGGGCAGGTTAGAATTCAAGTCCGTTTAGGGAGGAGGTTGGGGCTGGGTGACACCTGCCCTCCCACTCCCAGGCCCAGGCTCCTCCTTGCGGTGCAGGACCTTGGACTGCCAGCACCCGCGCAGTTCTAAGTTCCGCAGTTCTGGCATCTTTGACACTCCTGATTTTGCCATCTTCCCCTCACCCCTAATACTTGTCTCTGGGATTCGAAGGACCGAAGAAAAAGGCGGAGGTTGTGTCACGCCTTCGGTCTGTGACTTGTTTGGACAAAGCAGTGGGGATGCAGGGTCTGGAGAAGTGCGAGTCATTTTGCGGGGAAGCTGCGCCAATCTGCTCCTCACATCCTAGGGTGGTCTAGGAGACCGCTCCTGGGCTGTGATCTTCCGTCTCAAGGCCTCCTCCTTCCCGCTTTTCTATCCTAACTAGGATAGCACCCAGAGGTCTAAAGGTTCCTCCGGTAGCTCTCCGAGTCCGGATCTGGAAAGTGATCCAGCCAAGGCTGTGAGACCGCCCTCCTCTTCCTGCGGTGTTCCTTCTTCCCCCAAATGGGAAGGAAAGCCCTAAGGCCTTGAGTTGATACTAAAACCCCCCCCACGCCCATTTCATCGTTCTTAGTTTGGGGAGGTGTCTCAAAGCCAGTAACTTACACAAACACACACACACACACACACACACACAGAGTTTAAAACGTTTGGAATAGACCATATCATTCTTGCACAAGTTATGACAATTTTTTCCGATTATTTTATCTTCTCCCCAAGGGTGGAGGACGTCGGAAAACCCTAAAGGATTTTCTTCACAGCTTATAATGTGTTCAATGAAATCTACCAAGGATCAGTAACATATGCCTATTATTTTAATAATTTAATAGTACTAGGGGTTTTAAATTTGATTTTAATAGGGGGTTGCTTTAGGAGTTGGCTCTCGAGCAGCTCACAGGGCCGCTGGGGAGGGCTAGCTGGTGTCTTTCACTTTCTAGGGGCACACACGCACACAGCCCCCAGGCTGGAGTCCTTCCTTCCCCATTGAATTGGTGTCATGGCCTCCAAGAGGTCAGGGTTGCCTTTCTCTCAAGTGGCCCTCAGACCTAACCTGCAGAGCCCTGTGGTTTAGTCAAGGGCCAGAGGGGAAGATATGCAGCAGCCAACCACGCTTTTGGTCTCCAGCAGAGCCCTGTGCGCCTGGGCAACCCTGTGGAGGTGTCACTGTCGCTGCCCAAATTTTCATCACTGGGTACAGGGTATGTGACTTGGGGACTGCCAGGGACTCTAGAGATACAGATACTAAAGAAGGTGGAGGTATCTTGATGGCTCAGGGATTTATAGAAAGAATTTTCCCCACTCCTACCGTTCAAGTATGAAAATTATTGCCTTCTTCCTTGGAGCGACTTGTTTGAAAATTCTGATAAAAGTCTTGCAGAGTAGGGGATTGAGGCTGCACAGAGAAAGCTGGGTCAGCGTTCTGCCTCACTTCCACCTAGTTATTTTAGTCTTTATTGTTTCACTGAATTCTTGAAGAGATTCTTTTGGGACCAACATTTTGTTGCATTCCTAAATTAAAATGTTGTCAATTTATCATCTTCTTCTCTCAAACATTCTGCTTATTGGTGTGCAGTGGCCGTGCAGATAAGCTGGGTTTCTTTAACAAGCTGTTCAGAATTTCAAGAAAAAAAAAACTATTGGTAGAAATGGGAACTGTAATCATTGGGCCAAGTTCAAAAACAAACTACTCAGCTCAGTTTTAAGTGTGCAATTAAAAATAACTTTACCTTAGCTTTCCAGAGGGACAGGAAAGGGGGCAGGGATAAGGGAAAACAAAGAATAAGGAAATATTTAGTGCTCTTAAATCCAGTCCAAGTAGCTGAAAGAATGGCATTCCCTCAGATAATGGAGCCATTAGAAACTCTGAAGGTTCCTGCCACTGTTCCTCACAGAGGCTTTCCAAAATTTAATTCACTCTCAGCTATAAAACAAAGGACATAGAAAAGAATTTTTAGACTTTCTGCCAAAGGGGCAGTTTGGCCCAGTTTCTATGCATACATACACCTTCCTTTCCAGAATGTGAGGTGGTGCAGCTGATCCATGTGGACCCTCCTCAGCTACCTCATTCCCATTTCTTCAATAACTTTGCTAGAAAAAAAATGGTATGTTCATGCAGTTTCAACACATTTTATTATATTTCTGTATGCATTACTTTCAAAACATATCACAAGAAATGATCAAGCCACTTAAAACCTTCAAATAAAAAATCTGAAACAGTTTATGCCCACAATTGTACATATTTATAGTTAAGAAACATTCTTTATAAATATTGTTTCCTCTGTAGCAAGTTAATACCATAATTTAATTACAAATGGATAAATATGGTAACGGATATTTACAAAAGGAAAGGTGTTATTAAGGAAAAAGCTAACGGCACAACCTTTATTTTCCCCCCACAATCTTTCATACAGAAACTAACAAATTGAACTTGCAAAAGCACTAAAACATCACATGTAAACCCAGCTAACAGAAAAATACATTCACAAGCATTGGTGGTGTCTATGTGTGTGCTGTGGATCAGTGTCGAAGAGACAGAAGGGAGACTTTGGCACAGCTCGTTGTTTTCCAGTCTATAGTCGTATGAAGTTTACAATCAAGTTGCCTCATTAAAAAAAAACAATATTCAATACCACAATACAAAATAAACCATTTTCTTCCACATTACTTAAAAAGAAACCAAGTAGACTAAAAAGATAAAAGAAAAACCCATCACTTTGGGGGAAGGGAAGGCAGGGACGAACGCAATCCAGAGGGTTACAAAATGGACAAACTTCTATACACCAAGAAGCCATTAAAACCACCTCAGAGAAGGAAGGAGTCCGCTATGTACACAGTTTTGCCAGAAGACTGGGAACGCGGTGAGAAGGAAAGAGGGCATGAGGGAAGGAAAAGTGGGTCTGGTTCAATATTTTTATGGGGCTTTTTTATTTTTAGCTTCAGAGACTGCATTAGGGATATTTTTGCTTTTCATGCCTAGATTATTTTTTAAAAAACTTTTAAAAATCCTTCTGCTGGTAAAATCATTTTAATCATCATAAAAATCAGATTCATAATTTTAACAACACAATCACAGGGTGCCCTCAGGGCAACGGAGGACTGCTACGCCAGGGTGGGGACTGGGAGAAGGAGAGAGGCCCTTAACCCCTCACACGTACCATTCATTGAAGTTGGAGGAGAGGCCACTGTGGCCCCCGGCAGTTCCGCCGCCCCCGCCGGAGCTGCCGCCGCCCCCGCCTCCCGCCCCACCGCCCCCTCCGCCAGAGCTGCCGCCTGCACCGCCGCCGCCTGAGCCTCCGCCCCGATGCACAGCGGACGCCGCCGCCGCCGCCGCCGCCGCCGCGGGTGAGAGGTTGGAGTTGCTCTGGGGCTCGGCGCTGGGGGACACCAAGCCCGGAGGCGTGGAGGACTCATAGCCAGAGCTGGCAGCTGGGGAGGACTCGGAGCCCTGCGGGGAGGACTCATGGACCTGCAAAACAAAAGTCGGGAGGGGAGACCAAAGGGGACTGGGTGTGAGTGCAGCTACTGTGGGGCCAGGTCCCTGGAGGAGCACCCACAGAAATATCCCCCGCCGCCCTGGCCCCGGGGAACCCGTGCCTTCCCAGGCCGGCTGAGGGGGTTCAGGCTGGTTGTGAGCCAGCGCCACGGCCGGCCGCTTTGCCCCTTTCCTGGCCTCCCGGGTGGTACCTTCATGTGTTTCCGAAGAGAGCTGGGGTGCGTGTATGACTTGTCGCACATCTTGCACAGATAGGGCTTATCGGAGGTGTGGACGTGCATGTGCTTCTTCCTGTCGCTGCTGTTCGCGAAGCGCCGGTCGCAGCCCTCAAACTCACACTGGAACGGCTTCTCCCCTGTGGAAGGCAAACACGGACGGGCACTTGGTGTGGACACCCCGATCTCCTAGGGAACTCCCGCCCATCCTGGAGGGAACGAGGCCTCTTCCAGGAGGAAAAAAAGAGCGAGAAGGGTCTGGGTCCCCTAAACAGATCGGCCCCCTCTAAGCAAAGCTAAGGTGAAATTAACTGCCCCCCACCTGATGGTCCTGCTTTTCAATTTCATATTTTACCTTCCTTCTAGACTGATACTCATTTCCTCAAATTTTTAACTATGGGGTAGCACCTGGCCCTGCCTGCCTTTCAGTAGAGCTTCTTGGATTTGTAACTTCCAATGAGTTAGTCTCGCCATGGAGAAGCTGTTATTTATGACAAAATATTTGGGGCATTATGAAAATCACACAGACTGCTGGGCTGCTGTCAGTTTCTCTGGGGCCAGTGGGCAATTAGATTTGGAGTTGCTGTGTGTTGTTTGGGGACACGCTGTGGATAGTGACTGAGCCAGTATTTTTCGTCCAAAATCCTGCAAGTTAAATTAACCATAATTGTAATCTCACTTCCAGTTATTTTTAATAAGTTGTGGGGAAAAGATAAATATTAAAGATAAGGCAGATCTAGGGATCGGAAGAGGCACAGGCTAGGCAGCAGGGGTGGGGGCGTTAACAAAAGCTTTCAAAACCTTCCCGTTAATTTTCTGGCGGCCCCTGCATCCTGTTGCCAGAATTCCAAGCGCTTTGAGTCATTTAGAGGTGTGAGAACGAACATTGTTCCACTTGGAAAGGAGACCATTTAACGTTAAATTTCATTAACACCTAAATTGTTTTTTAAAGACATCCGCTCAGACACAGGAATCAAAAGCAAGCATTTCATGCAAATAAATTTCTCAAAATTTAAACCTTGTTAAAAGCTTGTCTCACACCTCTCCTAACTCCCTTCCTGGAAGAGAACAATAGGCCGCTGGCGCATCCCCACTACGGAGTAAATATTGACGGTAGAAGTTGCTAAAACATTGGCCTTCTTTTAAGAAATCGTCTGGCACGATTTTGGATGGGACCTGGTCATGAATGAGTAATCTATGAAGCGAGAGGTGCGTTCTTTTGCGGCTCTCTCTTGTCACGCAATTGTTCCCCGGGACATCGCTGGCGGGGTCGTCGGTCCGAGTTAGGAATAGCAAACCCTTTGGTGCCATTAGGCAATTTCCCAAACCACTGCGATCCCATCCACCCTGAGATGGACTTTAAAAGCGAGAAATATTTTACCCCTTCCCCTCACTTAATTGGAAACAGTTCTGGAAGGACACTTGGACCCCTAGTAAAATAAGTGGCAAAACACAAGCCAATCGAACAGACACACCCAAAGCAAAAAAGCACATTCAGACAAGCTGGCAAATCCTCTCAAGGCTCCATTTCCAGGTACACAGTTGGAGAGCAGTTTTATTTTGTGCGCTCTATTTAGAACGGAAATTATTAACCGGGCCGAGCAATTATGAACCGAGTGAACCAACTGCATCACCCAAAGTGTACACTGGTTATTAAAAACTCAATTTCCACACATGGAAAAAAAACAGCTCAATAAGAGTCTTTCATTTTCCAACAAAAATAAGCCGTTGGCTCCCTCCACACAAAAAAACATCTCCCAATCCAGGGTTAAGGGCGGGCATTCAGCGAGTTCTCTCAACCAAAGCCTCCTCCCTCTGCTCCTATCCCTGTTCTGGCCCGCGGTTACCTGTGTGGGTCCTTTTGTGGATCTTGAGGTTTTCAGAGCGCGCGAAGACCTTGCCGCAGCCCGGGAAGGGGCAGGGGAAGGGTTTCTCGCCCGTGTGCACACGGATGTGGTTGACCAGTTTGTATTTTGCCTTGAAGGGCTTGCCCTCGCGCGGACACTCCTCCCAGAAGCAGACGTGGTTGCTCTGCTCTGGGCCGCCGACATGCTCCACCGAGACGTGGGTCACCAGCTCGTGCATGGTGCTGAAAGTTTTGTTGCAGCTCTTCTTGGGGTTGCTCAGCTGCTCGGGGTCGATCCACTTGCAGATGAGCTCCTGCTTGATGCACTGCTGCCGCATGTAGCGGAAAAAGGCACCAGGGTGATGGTGATGGTGGTGGTGGTGGGCCGCGGCTGCTGCCATGTTCATACCCATGTTCATATTCATGGGGCCGTACTGGTTGTGGAGCTGAGCCGCCGAGTACGGGTCGGTCCGCGGGCTGGCCACCTGACGGTACTGCTCCGATCGCCCGAACACTTCGCCTGGCAGCCCGAGGCGCATCTGCCCGTTGAGCACATTCTGTGAGCCATGAGGCCCGTGCTGCTCAGGGAGGCCGGGGAAGAGGAGGTGACCCTGCGCATCCGAGTGCGCGTGGTGCAAGCCGCCAGCTCCTGGTCCGAACAGCCCGTGCTGCCCGCCTCCGGGCGCCGAGTCTCCGAAGCCACGGCTACGAAACAGAAAGTCCCGGGTGGAGTTGAAGGGCGGCCCGGAGTAGGAGCCGACGTGCGCGGCGTGGGGCCCGAGTGCCGCGGCAGCGGCGGCAGCCGCAGCGGAGCCAGGGTAGGCGCCGGGGCCTTGCGACGTGAACGCTGAGCTCTGACCCGGGGACAGCTCGTGGGCGCCCGGGTTGAGCTTGAAGGCACCCATGTGAGCAGCCGCGGAGTCCACGAAACCGTTCTGCGCCGCCGCCAGGCTGAGTTCACGGTCCTGCATTTCTGCCGCTGCTGCCGCCGCGGCTGCGGCCGAGTGATGATGGTGGCGCGCGAAGCTGCCCACCCCGATGGCCGGGAACTGCGGCCCCGCGTCCAGCAGCATGGCCAGCGCGCCCGCCCGCCCCGGCGAGCCCCTCGCCTTCTAGGCTCCCACACCCGCTCCGCGCGCAGGGAGTCAAGGAGCCGCCGGGCTCCGGCTCCGAGACCAGGCAGCGGTGGTGGTGGCTTCAGCCCGGAGAGCAGCGCTTCGGCTCCCGCCGCCTCTGCCGCCTGGACGTGCTCCGGGCGTCCGGGACTCGAACGGAGGCGCGGAGAGGAAGAGGAGGAGGAGGCGCGGGAGGAGGAGGAGGTGGAGGAGGAGAAGAGTCCAAAGCCAGGCGGAGAACCAAAGTGTATTAAAGGAGCTGCGGCGGGGGCGGGCGGGCAGGGCAGGGCAGGGGAGGGGGGGCGGGAGGAGGGAACAGCAGGGAGGTGTGGGGAGCTGAGCGGAGAGGGGAGTCGAAGGCGGGCGAGATTAGCGCCGTCGCCCCCACCCCTGCACGCACCCGCGCGCGCACGTACAATCACTCTCGCGCGCGCCCTGGGGACCACAAACCAGGCAACGCCAAGAGGCACCCGCAAAATGAAATCACTAGCGGCGGGGCCACGGTGTTGGAGAGCGGCGGCGGTACGTGGGAGGCAGGCTGGCGAGGAGCGGACGGAGGCCAGTTCCACGCTTGGCGCCGAGGCGCTCCCGCAGCTCCACCTGATCGCCGCTGGGGCGCAGGGGCGGCGGGTGGCGCCCAGGCGCCTTCTCCGCGGCGCGCTCCTTCGGCCGCTTCCCCCTGCGCGCGACCGAAGTCGCGCGGTATTGTTCGGTGCTGCAGCCGCAGTGTTTAGCCCTCCAGGTCCTCCGCGCTTTGCATTGGCTTGTGCCAGGCGTAGTAAACTTATAGCAGCGTGAATTCCCCCGAAGGGAGGAAGGAAACTGCTGCGCGGCTCCCTCTTTCTTTAGGTTTGGGACGAGGGGAGGGAGAGGAGAGGCTGTGGGTGGGAGAAGGCGAACGGAGGAAAGGGAGGAGGGGGGGGCTGGGCTGTAAAACAATAACAACAATAAAAAAAGTGATCTCTAGCTCGTCCACTCCCTCTAGCCCGCGGCCTGGGGCGCTGGACTCGAAACGGACAGCTGCAACCCCGAGGACTAGTGAGAAGCCGCGGCCCCCGCAAAATGCCTAGAGGCCAAAGCATTTGGCCCCTTTTAGCTGAGGTGGGGTCCGTTCGCCCCCGTCTCTGCTTGTTTATTTCAGTGGGCTCCACTGACGCCGAAATCTTTTATTTTTTACTTTTTGTCTCCTCCTTTTCCTCTCCCCTCCTCCCTAGCCCCCACGTCTCCCTCCCCGGCCTTCCTCTCCCCAGCTCCAGGTCATACCGCCCCTTTAACCGCGACTCTCGCCGCCCCCCCCCCCCGCGCCTTACCGGCGCCACCATTGGCTGTGGCGGCCCCGTCAATCCTGCGCCCCCGCCCAGCGGCAGGTCCACCCCTCCTTCCTCGCGTCGCCGCGGCTCCCAGCGGCTCCAGCCGCGGAGGATCGTAGCAGCCGCTCCGGCCTGCAAGTCTCCCCGCTCTTAGCGCTCTCCGCCCCATAGTTCCCGTCCCAGTCGACGGCGCCGCTCCCCGGAGCTAGGCGACCGACTTGGCGCCGGACTAGGCCGTGAGGTTATAGGGTCCTCGGCCGGGAGCGGACAGCGCACTGTTCTCGCGCCCTTCCGCAGAGGCAAACAACTGCCCGCGGACCAGAGCCTGCCCGGTGGGCACCCAAAGCCGGTAGCCCTGGCCGCTCGAGAACGTGGCTAGTAGTTCCCGGCCTCGACACCACAGGCCCTGGGTCCCTCCAGGAGCACGTCTGGGGAGCAGGCTGTGGGCCGATGTTTTGACTCGTTGGCAGGTTCCCTATCCCTTTTCTCCCCATTTTGTAAACTTGCTCTGTGGTCTTGAAAACACAGGTGCAGGATGGTGGGCCTAGATAAAGCCAGGCATAACCCTTCCTCCTACTCCGTGGAAACTCACCCAGACACGGCCAGCCCCTCACGGACTGTTCTGCTCCCTCCGTTCTCCTAGCCGCCCGGGTCTTGCTCCTGTGACAGCAGTAAACACTGGGCAGCCGCCCTCTCAAGGGAGGGGGGTTGGAAGTCGTTTAAAGATAGTGTCAGCGTCGGGGTAGATACCCGGTGGGGAGGGCAATATGGGGGGGCGGGTTCTCCACCAAGAAAGGCTCAGGTTGGAGTTTGGACGTGTGGTCAGGGCCTCCAGAGAAGAAATCTCCAGACTGGTACGGCTTCTAGAACATCTCTGTCACTCCTCCAGGAGTGGGAAAGTTATCTTCCTCCCACACAAGGATGGTGGTGCGGCCGCAAGACCGGCTTTCGGCCCCAGGGCTCCGGCCCACCGACCCCCCCACCCCCGCGCCGCGCCGCCGCCCTAGGCCCCAGGCCTCCGTAGACATTTCTGTCCCACGGCGGAAAGCTTGCGCTTCCGAGGTAACAGGAGAGGGAACAGCGGGCCCGGAGGCTGCGAAGGTTTGACCGCAAGGTCTGAGAAGAACTGCTTTTATTTTAAAATTTTTGGAGAGTTGAAATAGAATTCAAGTAAGAGAAAATACTCAACATGCATTAAAATTTTTTCATGATGAAATGAAGTAGACAAAAACGCGGAAAGGCCACTCTAGTTTGCTATTGCTAGCAGAACCTGGGCTCCCTAGCGCCAGCACAAGCAGCCTTTTCTGGTTTACTTAAGCTGGTCTCAAGGTCGAAGCTGGCCGCAGCCCGTTGCATAAGGGGCCCTGTGCTCCCCCGCAGTTCCCCACCCCCACTTCCGCGGTGGGGTGGAGGAGTAAGAAGAAGGGAGGCCGCAGCATCTAGTCTGAAAGCCCAAAAATGTGCCTTGTAGCTGGAGATTATCGCCTACCCTGAAAGACGGAAATGGTCCTCTTTTCCACACACCACTCTTTGTACAAAGGGGGGTGGGGAAGGAAATGCAGGGGGACGTAGATGCCAAACTGCTCCCCTAAACAGAAAGGGACCTAAGATTGAGATTGAGATTGAGAGAAAAGAAAAAAATCTCCAGTCAGAAAAAACTGTCCTGATACAGGAACAAACAAACAAACAAAATACAGCCCAGTCAATGCCCAGCCTTTCACACTTGTTTACTTTATTCATCAATTTACATGGAAGGGGGAATAACGGAAAAGCTTACTCCAAAAATTTTTCCAAAGAAATATTTTACTAGAATATTTTGGTCGTGAGAATAGCATTCCTGCACATCCAAAACCTCACTTCTCTTCCTTTTTTCAAGCCATCAGACTTCGAGATTTCCCCTTTTTGCACTTTCTCGCCTTCTCTCCACTCCTTTATCCCTCTCCTCCCCGGCCCATTCTCTCCTTTCGTTTTGATTCCTCTCCTGCAGCGCCGGCGTTTCGGGCGGGCGCGACTGGACACTGGCTCGCGTTGGATTCCGGGGACGGTGCGCGGCCCGGTGGTGGGGCAGACGCCTTAATTCCCCCGGGAGACCCAGTAGGCTGGGCTTTCCTGGCTATTCTTTCTCTACTCTGGTTCCCCTTTCTCTGAAGGACGCAGGAGCTGAGCCAAGTTCAAAGTCACGTCGCCAGCCCCTCTTAGAAGTGCTTCATTTCTCTACAAGGTGCAAAGCCCCTATATCTCGTGACACGTTTTTGTTGTCGTTTGTCTTGTTTTTAGGAAGGAAAGGGAAATTAAAGAGCGGGCAAGAAAGCAAGGGGAAAACAAAACCCTACAAAGGCTTTTCAGGTATTGCCCCCAGAGTAGATTTGGGTTCCTTCGCGGGAGACAAAAAAGCGGCCAAGCTGCATTTTGCACCGTGTGAGTGAATTCAGTTTTTCAACAGGTTTCCGGAAGAGCCCGCTGTTGCGATGTCAGATTCTCAGGACCCGCAACTGTCTCCGTCGGGCAAATATGTCCCCTCTTTGTAAGTTTTCCAAAATTGTTCTTTTGAGAACTCACTGAGCTTGCGCCAAGCTGGCGAGGGTAGGGGTTTTGCTATCTGTGGATATCCCTGCATAGCCGGGCCCCTGGACGCCAGGGCTTGCTTACTTGTTCCGGCAAGTGGAGGGAATGGCAGTGCGACAGAGAATTCGGGTTGTTTTAAAACACACGCACACACACGCACACACACACACACACCCCAAAAATCTGGGCACTCCTTCACTGAGCACCTCAGTGCTGTTGTGGACCTCTGTTAATGGTTGACTGAATTATTTTGTAGTATGGTGAGGTTCTTTTTGTGTGTACATTCACATAGAAACAGTGTATATGTACACACACACACGTATATCTTGCTGGCTAGCAAAAGCCAAAAACAAACAAGCAAACAAAATCAGCCTTTAAATTGGAAAACGGAAGCACTCGGTGGCTATATCATTCAAACTTTTAATGTTCCTCCTAAGGAAAAGGATGTATATGGGGGAAGAGATGGGAGACACAAATGTGGAATCAGTTGTCTAGATACATCAAACCAAAAGAAAGAAGGAAGGAAGGAAAGATGGATTTTACAAGATTTCAGCACCAGCCTCTGCATCACAGACTCGAATTCAACGAGATCAACAGGATATTAAGTTGCAGGTCACCTTTGATTCAACACTCTCAGCCACTCCTGGGCTGGATGACCCCTGACCCATGAAGGGCCACATGTGTGGTGGGGGAGCCTCCTCTGTAAGACCCGTGTAGAACAAGAGTTCTTTGTCAGGGCTTTATAGAAGTGTAATATAAAAGGAGGGGAAATCTGTAATATAAAAGAATGGGAAATCGTGAAAATCTCAGCCAATGTTGTAACTTTTAAATGCCATTTTTAAGAAGGGGGAGGTTGAGTGAAGGTGCCAAGGTATCACAGGATAAGGCCCTCTCCTGTCTGCTAAAAGAACTTCTCTTCTCCCTACAGTTAAAATTTATTATTCTGTAACTAGGCTTATAAAACGTCTTTATATAAAATATATGCTCACCAGAAGTTTAGTGATAGGGATGCAAATGTTTGTGTATTTGTCATTAAGGACTCAGAAAAAAATAGATGCCAATATTTCTATGTGATTTTGCAAATGGAAGAAAACTAATTGCCCTTACTTTATCTCCTCTTTCCTGATGAGAGTGTTCCTATTGCTGTAAAACAAATTGAAAATAAACCAAAAAAACAAGAGGCATTAGCTTAATTATTTTGAGGACTGGTATCCTTTGGGCTCCCAGGCGAACTACATCCAGGGAGGTTGAACGTCAGTGACAGGCAAGCAGCTTTCCAATAAACTGCAGTGTTATTGCAATAGACTTTGTAATACAATTTAGGCTGTCATTCATAAATAACAATGCCATATGTCAACCATATTGCTCACACAAGTAAATCCATCAACGTGTCACTATTTGATTTATCTCAACAGCTTCTTCAAATATTGAAGTATAGATATTGGAATGGGTGTGAAGTGGGAGGAATTGCTCATAAACTTTGAACCACAAACTTTGAAATAAAAAACAAAAACAACACCGTTTCAGTTCCTCCTTTATCCCCCACTCCAAAAACATCCTACAGGATAAAGAATGGAGAACTCATCTTGAAGCCAATATATATAATATTACACGATTATATTAACCGTGAACACGTAAGGAAATTTTGTGGTTCCTGTTTTGACGTTATAAGCATATTTTGAAACACAACAATTAGGCATTTCCCAAGAATTTACCAGTCCTACTGGTCAAATATGGGTCAGAGGCCATTATCGAACTACCCTCTTCTCTGAGGGTAAAAACGATTGAGAACCAAGTGATAATATTTGATGACAGGCCAATTTTACTCCGTTTACTTTTTAATAGTGGGGAAGTAAAGAGAGCCATAAGTTTTCAAAGGCTTTTAACCACTAAAGTCAGGTGGACATGGGGTGTGTCCAATTCTTGACTATCCCAAACAAATGAACAAATCCCCAAACCAAGGAAACTAACGTTTCAGTCACAGCCATATAGTACCAATCTTTTGCTTTGGAGGGGGGGGGGAACCCTCGTTTACATGAACCCATGTAAAAGTGACAGGGATCATAAACTTCAGCAAAAAGCACATTTTTGGTTTCTCTTAGCCCCACAAGGATGTGTTGCCTGAGCTTAGAAGGGAGGAAAAAAAGAGGTAACACTTACAGAGGCGCTCAGAGGGCTGCCCGCTTCAGAGCACTCAAAACCTCTAGGCCGGGTCGCGGCTCCCACGGGGTCAGAACACTCGTGGTGAGGGCAGGAGGGTGGGGATCTGGTGCCCGCCCAGTGCAGGTGGGTTGGTAGTCGGGAACCTCACTGCCTAGACGCCTGGAGAGCCTGATTCGGGGGGAACAGCCCTTGAACCCAAAGTCCTTGTCATTTCTGGTCGTGACAAAACTCCATAACATGCAGCTTTGAGGGCCCCTTAGCCCACCTCACCTCGGCCTAAAGAGTTCTCGAGTGTATAACCCCTTTTTTCAATGTCTGCTAGTAACTCTCCTCCCAGTTGAGCACCCAGTGCCGCCTTTCGTCTTGGCTTCAAACTAATCCCTCTGCTAACTCCGCATAACGTGTTCGCTCTTGAACCCGCCTCTTGCGCGACCCAAATGGCACTAAGCACTCCAAATTCGTTGGGCATCCAGCCCTTCTGCAAGGAAGCCGCTCTTACGGAAACTACTTGGGACCGGAGAGCAGTAAAGCAATCGCAACGGCAATAAAATGCTGGGTGGTTCCCCCAGCTCCTTTCTTATCCACTTCACTGTCCCGGGCTTATCCCCTCCCCCCGCCGCAGAAACAATCAAACAAAGGCTCAAAAGCCAGGAAATGTTCAATTCACTTCCCTTAGAGTTATTAATTGCCCACAGCCATCGCAAGGAAACTTGGCTGGGTTCAGTGACGAGAGGAGGGCACCCGAGAGCTGCAAACCCCCCCACCTCTACTCCGCGCAGCAGGAAGCCGTTAGCGCCAGCTTGGGCATCCCCCCGAGATCCGGCCTGTTGCCTTTAGGCAGCTGAGCGAGGCTTCGTTCGGGGCCTCGGTGTTTTACTCTTACCTCCCAACATCCTCCTGCTTTTGTTTGGGGCTGAGAGGAGCGTGGGGTTCGGGGTGCAACAGCGAGGTCTGGAAAGAAATTCTCCCCTAAGAACACCTGTTCAGCCTAGAAAGGGCATTTCCACTTATTGCCACGCTGAGACCCCTACACAAGCATCGCCAAAGTGCAGACAAGGGTATGAGTTTCGATTATCAGCCCTGACTGTCAGCACCATCGCGAAAATACAGCACTAAATCCACAGGAGAAGTGGAGCAACGACTTCTATACCCCCTGCCCACCAGTATTATTTTCTTCAAGTCCCTGGAAATTGTTGGTGTTTATTTCGGAAGTGTGATACAGGTCTTTAGAAACGGGATGATTAAGGGGGTGTGATTTGACTCCCAAGTGTCTTGAAAAAGAAACAGCGCACCTGGGTTAGGTAGGTCATCACAACCTAATAAAAAATGCGTCTACGAAAATAAGAAGCTCTTTCTTGTTCTGAAATAAAGAAAGGCAATCCCGGAAATTCACTGACAGCCTTCCTGATGACCATCTAGCTAGGCCTGTTCTCAGGTTTAATTGGCAGGCGGTTTACTGGCGTCTTATTGGTGTTGATGGAATTTTGTTCCCAGTTCTTCCTTTTAAGAATTAGAATCTCAAGTCGGTTTACCTGAGTTAATTATCTTTTTAGGGTCTGGGTTTGGTCATAAATTTGCAAATCTTCATTAAATGCACTGTGTAAATATCCCTCTCTCCAATCGCCACCCAAATCTCTATTATTTTTTTAAGATTCCCTTTTTTAGATGTCCATAAAAAGAAATTGATCAGGGAACTATATCTGAATTAAGACATATTAAATTGATGACAGATACATATCACGCTGTGTTTAACAAGAGTTGTACAAGGAGGCGGGTTCCAGATTCTGCTCGCCTGTGCTGCACCATTATTCACATTTTTACAGCCTCTCCTTCATGCCTTTACTCATTAAACCATTAAATTTCAGCAATTCAATAAAACAAAGCAGTTATAATATTGAGAAAAAGCTATTTTGAAAGGGGTGGAGGTACCCATTTTATTGCACAATAAAAATGCTCAACAGTTCGTATTAAAGGCAATGTTTTGGTTATGTTCTTTTTTTTATTCATCCTTTTTGTTTTGTTTTTACTTATAACCTGCAGGTTTGAATGTAAAGCTGCCATTATGCAAGTACTGACACTCATTGCCTAGGAATTCAAATAAAGGGAACTTATTTGAAGTGTTCTGAGAGGAAATGAAGACAGTGGTGACGATTCCAAATATGATGCTTTCCCCAGAAACCATCCATGGAGATGACACTGCCATTGCTCCACTGTTGCTTGTTTGGCTTGAGATGTTTTGAGTCTTTGAAACAAAATTGTAAAAGGACTTGTCCTCCCTAAATACAGATGTGAATTTTGTCACTGTTATTTAATAAAACATTCGTAATTGTGATGGCACTCATGCCTTTCTTATTTCTTATTTGAATTTCATAAAAATAAAAAAAACTATTTGAAATTTGTAGTACTTTCTTTGTTTGGCTCTCAGTTTTAATTAGAGAAATTACATTCCCTGGGCTAGTAAGTAAGTTCCAGTTAAACATTATTTATACCAATGTAAATGGAGTTAACAGATCAGCTCTTTCAAAAATATTTACCTCTTCCCAGGACCATCTCCCAGATGATGACTTTATGCAGTCTATTTTTACATGGACTGAAAACAAATCAAGCTGATAATGTTTCATTGTATCCCCCCCAAAAAAACCTCATTTTAGCCATTATCATTTTTTTACAGTAATTTTATGCAAGGCAACAAAATAAAAATTAAAAACTCTGACTTTAAATTTTGAGCATCTTGGAACATCAAAAAATTTTACTATGCTTTATTTTTTTAAAGGTGAAGTGAAACTCTGGGACAGTAAGAACCCTAAAGTTTGGGGGATGCCACAATTTTCTGTCCCCTAAAAAGTAATGCAGGAATCTATTTCTCTTTTTAAACTAAGTTGATGGGGAATCGCTTGAAAGATATGGGGTTCATTTTATTAAAAGCCATTTTTTATTATTTTAAAATCAAACACATCTCCTACTATATCAGTTTGTTAGAAAACGATAACAAGGCAGAAATAAACAAATAAATTTATTTATTTACTAATAAATATTAGTAAATATTTATTTACTAATATTCTATTAGTAAACAAATAGGGAAGATATTTGCTTGATTTAAAAATAATTACTTTCTTGGATCAATTCTAATGTGTGGTCCTCTTGAAGAAACTGAGCACATGTTTGAACACCTCTTGAACACATGTGCGTTCTGGACTGGAAGGAAAAATTCTTCTTGAAGGGTATTTACCTAGCTGCTTCCCTCTAGAGACATGCTGTTTGGCCTGCCCTGCCACTGTATCTACCAGAGGCAAAAGTTAAAATCGCTACAAGACGTCCCCCCTCTCCCCCCCCAAAGCCAATCGGAAGTGGCAGATCTAGAACCCGCGAGCAGTGAGACTACATTTCGAGCCAATTCCTTTGAACCGTATTGAAAGGGCCTCCATGAGCTAAAAAGTCGAGGTAAAACGGTTCCTTTCGGGAAAGATTTATTTTGACCACACTTTGTGTTTAGTAGAGCCAAATGACTCAAATCGTTTTGCAACCAATAGGACTTTAATACCCCTCCTCATTCCGCCTCCTGTCTGAGCCCTACGTGAGCGTGTGGCAGAATGGTGTGCTTCCCAAATAATAAGTTCCTAGAATCACCCCTACAAGTACGATGACGGGCGAACATCTGCTCACTTTCTCCAGAGAGCAGCCTAGGGCTCTTCCAAGGGAAGTGTGTGGTTGTTGGAAGGTGCTTCTGCTTGCTCTGAGGCAGAGGTTTTTGAAGTTGGGAATAGCTCCCTGCCTTCTGCCCCCACCCCAGTGGGGGTGGGGGGTGGGGGTGGCGGGCAGCCCTTAGCCACATCCTGCCCTTCAGCCGCGTGCCGGCGCGCGCTCTGCCCAAGGAGCGTTTGTGAAACGAGGAGAGACGAGCGCGCAGGCCCAGAACAAACTTTCTGCCAGTGCAACTTGGACATCCCTGGGGAGGCGGGGGACGCAGGGCTCTAACGGAGGAGGGGGCGCGAAGCGAAAGCTAAGGCGGCTACAAGCAGCGGGGCGGATCTCCGCTGGGACCAGGGTCTGAAAGGGAGCCAATCGGGCAGCCGCGGTTGCTGCCAATCACGGGGCTCTCTCCAATACCACCCGTGCCATTTCCAAAACCTCAGTCCCACTGTGCAGCTCAAATGTGGTGTTCACTCTGCCAATCGCTGGAAGACAGAGTGGGAACAGGAATACGCAGAGTTAGGAGGTCAGGACAAAGAAGTTAAAGAGTCCCTAATATATACATGTTTTGGGAGGCGGGTAGAGGGCAAAAAAAAGTCCCCCCAGTTAGGGTCTATGGGTCTGATTGTGTGGTTCTGATGGAGCTCCCTTTGAGCAAGAGGAACTCGCCAGCGCTGAGATTAGCGGATTTGGCAACGGCTCAAGCCAAGCCTCTTCAGAACATGACAGGCTTCCCGGCGCTGGCCAGCCCGCCCGCCCACTCCCAACTTCGCGCCATAGCCACGCACCTTCGCCCTCGGGACCTGGGCGCTGACCCCGGCGTGGCCAGCACTCGGCTGGGACCAGAGCACAGGGCCCAGGCGAGCGCCCTACGCCTCAGCCCTCCCTCCCAGGCGGTCCGGGCACAGCCTGAGGCTCCCGCGGTCACCAACCGCGCAGCAGCCGCCGCTGCGCACCCCGGAGCCGGCACCTATTCTGGTGGCGGGGGCTGCTGCGGTGTGCTGCCCTCAGCGCCACCGCCCCCAGCCCCTCCTCTTCCTCCCTCCCCTTCCCCTCCCCCTCCTCCTCCTGCCCTCTCGGGCTACACCACCGCCGACAGTGGCGGCGGCGGCAGCAGCGGCAAAGGCCACAGCAGGGACTTCGTCCTCCGGAGGGACCTTTCCGCCACGGCCCCCGTGGCGGCCATGCACGGGGCCCCGCTCGGAGGGGAGCAGCCGTCCGGCACCGGCTCCCCCCAGCACCCGGCCCCGCCTCCCCACTCGTCCGGCATGTTCATCTCGGCCAGCGGCACCTACGCGGGCCCGGACGGCAGCGGCGGCGGGGGTCCCGCGCTCTTTCCTGCGCTGCAAGACATGCCGGGAGCGCCCGGCAGCCACCAGCACCCGCTCAACGGCCAGATGCGCCTGGGGTTGGCGGCAGCCGCGGCAGCCGCGGCGGCTGAATTGTTCGGTCGCGCGGAGCCACCCTTTGCGCCGCGTTCCAGCGACGCGCACTACGGGACGGTGGCGGCCGCTGCAGCAGCTGCCCTACACGGCTACGGAGCTGTGAACTTAAACCTGAACCTGGCGGCGGCTGCAGCTGCTGCTGCGGCGGCCGGGCCCGGACCCCACCTGCAACACCACGCACCACCCTCGGCGCCACCGCCGCCGCCGGCTCCCGCGCAAGACCCGAACCAGCACCACCCCCACCTTCCTGGGGCCGCCGGGGCCTTCCTGCGCTACATGCGGCAGCCAATCAAGCAGGAGCTCATCTGCAAGTGGATCGACCCGGAGGAGCTGGCTCGGCAGCCGCAGCCACCACCGACCCCGGCCGGCGGCTCCAAGCCCTGCTCCAAAACTTTCGGCACCATGCACGAGCTAGTGAACCACGTCACTGTGGAGCACGTGGGCGGCCCGGAGCAGAGCAGCCACGTCTGCTTCTGGGAGGACTGTCCGCGCGAGGGCAAGCCCTTCAAGGCAAAATACAAGCTGATCAACCACATCCGCGTGCACACGGGCGAGAAGCCCTTTCCCTGTCCCTTCCCGGGCTGCGGCAAGGTCTTCGCGCGCTCCGAGAACCTCAAGATCCACAAGCGCACTCATACAGGTGGGTGTCTGTCCCCGGCTGCGCCGCCGCCGCCGCTTCTCTTCCTCCTCCCCCTGCTCGCCTTAATTTTCCCCTCCTGCTACTTCTCTTTGCATACGTATAACCCGGACATGTGACTTCTTTTTTTTCTCTCCCTTTTTTTTTTTTCTATGAGTAAGTAATTCGATAGCACACACAGGCCCCGCGGTGGGTTCTCACACGGTGGAGTCTCCCGCGCTCCCGCAGCCTCTCCGCTGGGACTGGCCACGCGCTCCAGCAGCCGCCGCCGCTGCGCCGGAGTAGAAGCAGCAGCAGCCGTTGCAGGAAGGCGCCCTGGACAGTCGGCAGCCCCCATCCGTCCAGCCCCGGGAATCTGGGGAGGGAGTTGGGGGAAAGGGGAATTGGAGCCGGAGCCGCCCCAGAGTTCCTCTCCACGGGTGGCAGGCCCCTCGCGTGCAAGTGGCATGTGGGATTTGCTGCGGCATTTGGGCCAGGAGGCCCAGGAGGGAAGGGGGCCCCGGAAGACCTCCCCTACACACACTTGCCCCAGTTACACACTCCCCCCCCACACACACTTTCACATGCACACACTTCACACAACCTCACACACCTGTATTTCCTCCTAAACCTGCCCCTTTCCTCTGCTGGGATACCCATATGCCCTGATACATTTTACACGTACGCCCTCATTACAGTTACTAATTTACACACCTTCATACGCACACGTGCGTCGTCACACACATTTTATCACACATGCCCTTGAAGGTACTGGGGAAATTAGCTTCTGTGCTTTCAAAGGAGGCTCTAGTTCCAGGAGTACAGGGCTAGCCGCAGAGCCTCCCATTATCTTTTGGACCTCGCCTGCCTTAGAATTTAGGGGGAGCCCCCGGCGCCGTGCGGACCCCTCCAAACCTACCCCAAGCCCTGCCTTTGGGGATGCCACGACCCTGCGTGAAGGCGGCTGCGGCGTGGGGGCGGTGGCCTGGCCCCTGTGGGTCGCGTGTTGCGTTTGAACATTGGGCAGAAAGCGCTGATGAGTGCGAGCGCAGGCGGGATTTATAGGGACAGACAATATTACCCCTCGGAGGACACTTAAGTAACTGGAGTTTACATTCAGTAATTACTTGGCTGATTTATCGGTGCGGCGGCGGCGGCTAGGAGGCAGCCGCAGGGCTCGGGCCAAGGGCGTTCGGGTGATCTGCCGGAGGAACCAGGTCTAGAGCCCTGGCCTCGCCTCGGTAGGCTGACACTTAACAGGTCTCCTACGGAACTGCAGATGATGGGCCGGGAGCACATTTTCCCGGGAGCTCCTTTTGCCTGCCGGGTTCTTTTCTAATCGGATCCGTCCACCTTAATTATTTTTCCAAAAGGAAACTTCCCAGGAGGCTCTCGTAAAATTTCTGGTCTGCTAAGCCTGCTGCCTGCTCGTGTGCTCAGTACTTACGGACGGTGTAGCTGCCAGGGACCGTGAAGGAGGCGTGCAGGGCGCGGCAGTTGAAGACGTCCTCAAGGAGAACCCCTCAAAGCTGAGCCTTGCGGCCTTGGCTCTTCCCTTCTTTCTAGGCCTCGGAGTGGGAGAGTACCTTTCCTTCGCGGGAAGGGAAGCTGTAAGGTGTCAGGGCCCTTTCCACCCCTTGAAGCAAGGAAGTGGAAGTTGACCGCGCGGAAGCTAACCTAGGTTCCTGCTCTAAGGCCCCAGCCAGGAAGGCTGCCTCCGTCCTCCCGCATATCTTACCCCCGCCAGGAGGGGGCGTGAGCGAGTGCTTAGCTTGGTGGGGTTGTGTGCCGAGACGAGACGTGGGTATCCAGGGAGACCTATGGCTGTTTATTGTTTTCTGGTTTCACGTCGTGCGCAGGGTTGCTTATGCCAGGCAGCAGTGACTGCGTAGGCCTCGCCGGATACCTCGGGGAGGGATGCGAGCACCCCACGTTCATACTCAAACCTGTGCCAGGTTTTGGCGTTCTCTGGGCCGCTTAGCAATTGTTATGTTGTGTCCAGGGAGGGATCCAGCCACTCTCCCTTTTGGAGGTTATCCGGGGTCCCAGAACATATTGATCAAAAGGAATAATCCCTGACCACTTCCGAAGGCCCATTTTTCCTGACCCATGTGCCCCCAATTCCGTTTGTAATCCTCTACTGCTTGGGGCTGGAGTCCTCCTTTCAGGAGAAGGACTTGATAGGATCTTAGAGTTACACACCCTAGCTTTCATTACTCTGCAAAACAATGTAAGTAGTTAAATTTTGATGTGACCCTTATGTTAGAGTCTGAAATGTAAACACTGGGGTCTCACCCTTTCTAGTTGGGTAGAATTTACTCACTGTCTCCTTATTTCTGAATAATGTAGGCAATTTTATCACCCCCCCTCATTTTTTCTCTACTTTTTTATCCTTAATTTTCTACCTTTCCACTGCCTGTACTGGGTCAAACTGTTTCTCTTTATCACGTGCTATGCTGGAGCCAGACATGTTCAAGCCGTTTAGTTTTCATATTGCAAGGATATATAGCTTGTACAGAAACATGAGAATACTAAAAAAAGCAAACAAACCAAAAACCCAACATTGCCCATTGGCATAAAGCGAATAAAACCACCATGTTGAAAGGGTTGATTATGATATTTTATGAAGAATGCTATATTAAATTAGTATTATCTCCAACTTAAAGTAGAATACAGAAATGAAGACAAATAACTAATGCTTTGATAAAAATTGATTATGGTAACTGTTGAAACTCATTTATAGAGAATTTTTAAAGGTTGTCATTATCATTGTGTTATGTTGTATTTTCATTTCTATAGATCAGTGTAGAAGGTATATTTGAATAATATCTAATTTTACTTTTAAACAGTATTTCCAGGTAGCATAAGATAAGTTACATTCCAGGCAGTACTTTCAGCTGTCTTTACATACTCTGTCATTGAACTAGTTATCATTGGAGAAATTAACCACAACAAAACTACACTGAAATATTTTTATTAATACTTTGTACACACTAAACTGTAAATTATCCAAAACTGATGAAATGGCACACCTTGTGTGTCATCAGAGTAGCTGTTGAAATGGGAAGAAACATAACTTTATTTGTTAAATCATTTAAATATGAGGAAAATATTAATACAGTGATATGTGTGAGATGACTTGTTCAATTATGGACTCAGGTATGTCAAGTTCCTATACCCTGAGGTGAGAAAGAAAATTTATAGTTACCTGCTGGATTCTTTTTTTTTTTTTTTTTTGCTTTTTAATACTAAGGTTGCTGAATTTTTAGTTGTCTCAATGAGCATTTCCACTTCCGTGATTAGAGGCCTTGTGTTTAAAAGTATTGTGTTCCTGGGGTTGGTTACAGCAGCTTAAAGGGGTTATGGGCCAAAAGACTGGTAAATCGTTCACCTTGTTTGACTATTAAGTAATGCAGAAAGCTGTTAGAATGTTTACTTATGACATCAGGTAAATGCCAGGCTCAGGCTGAGGCTCATGTTCTTGATTAATGCTTGTTAAGGCTCTATTTTGCTAGGCTCTTAATTGCCCTGCAAGTTGTGAGGAAAGCTGGTAGGAGGAAGAGGCCAGTGGCCATTTCTGTGCCCAGCTAGCTTGTAAAAAATCTAGTGGTCACACTTTTTCATAGGTGCCTTTATTTCTGAAGAAAATGGGATTCTGTTTTATTTCCTTTCCTTTCCCATCAGTAAAATGTTGGGGAACACCCTGAGACAAAACACCATTATAATAATTTTACTGAACCACTCCCAGTTTACTTTTAATTGGACATATGTGTTTATTTTTCTTCTTTTTCTTGTACTAAAACTATTTTTATCAGTATTTATCTTGCTAGGGGGAGCTGCTCAGAAAAAATATATGTGTATTTTTGCACATATGGAACCTGAGGGGAGTGAGGATATGGGTATTCAGGTTGTAGCTGGGTGTCGGTTTTACATTCTGGACCATGCTCTAGTCACTTTCCCCCTGACCCTATTGGTACTTACTATAGGGGTTGACATCCAGCCTCTCACAAGCCCAGTCCAAGGAGAGCCTCCAGGCCAGTGGTCGCCAGGCCCATCCTTGAAGTATTCCTTTCCTGATGCATCCTGAAAATAAGAATTACGAATGGGAATTAGGTTGGGAGTTGGTCTTCTAGAGAATGGGAAAATGCATCCTCATTTCTGCTCCAACATCCATTTTCTCTTTTGAGTGAGAAGTCTCTGAAAAGCAATTGTTAATCTTTCCTATGTTTTTTTGCAGGGGAAAAGCCTTTCAAATGCGAATTTGATGGCTGTGACAGGAAGTTTGCCAACAGCAGTGATAGAAAGAAACATTCTCATGTCCACACCAGTGACAAGCCATATTACTGCAAGATTCGTGGCTGCGACAAATCTTATACTCACCCAAGCTCTCTGAGGAAGCACATGAAGATTCATTGCAAGTCCCCACCACCTTCTCCAGGAGCCCTTGGTTATTCATCAATGGGGCCTCCAGTGGGTGCTCCCTTGTCCCCTGTGCTGGACCCAACCAGGAATCACTCTAGCACTCTCTCCCCTCAGGTGACCAACCTCAATGAGTGGTATGTTTGCCAGGCCAGTGGAGCCCCCAGCCACCTCCACACACCTTCTAGCAACGGAACCTCTTCTGAGTCTGAAGATGAGGAGCTGTGCAGGAACTCTGAAGTAGTGCGGACGATACATTAGAATTTATTAGTAATAATAACAAGTAAAATAATAAGTGGGAGTCCTTGGACCATATCCTAACCTGAGACAATGCCGAGCCTGAGAAAATCCATGACTCAGACTTGCCACCAAGTCTAATTAGCCTTATTTATTTAGTATAAAACCCCATGGTGTTTTTACATTTAGTTAATTTAATTAAGATATTTGGGCTTTTTCCCCCTAACAAACAAACAAAACTAACCAAGCTGGACTTACACATTGCAGAGGGACAGGGCTGGGAGCACAATGTACCAAGAAAAATAGGTGAAGAGATCAATTAATCAAGAGACACACTGCCAATGCAATATATATTTTTTCAAAGGTGAGAGAAAGAACACTAAGTCAACTCAACACAGCAACAAGGCCCTCTGCATTTCCTAGAGTGCCTTGCAAATGCCTTTGACACCGTAATGTGGGCTTCTTTGGAGCCTCTTAGTTGCTTCCTTGAGTCCTAATTCTGTGAAGTCCTCTTGATTGTAAACCATACACTTGCTGCGTTGCCAACAGATCTTGGGCTCTACCTGTGTCTAAAAATACTTGTCATTTCATTTCCACTTTTATTATTGATAACATCTAAACAGTATTTTTATACAGGATTATTTAGTACCCTGCTTGTATGATTAAAAAAAAAGATGCAGCAACCTTAATACATCTCCATTGTGCTACTGTGATTGTTCAAACAAAAGTGGAGATAAGAAAAAGCTGCTGCAATAGACAACTGTGAAACTGTGATATTTTATAAAATAGAAGAAATTCAAGTGCTTGCTTTTTCCTGTTTGTTTTTTAATCTGAAATTTCGGATGCTGCCGCTTTACTATGTTCAAACTTTTTGTGTAATAAAGAGATTATAGTTTAGATCATAAGTTCTTTGGGATGCCGAAATTAACAGGCAGGTCTAAGGAGGAGTATGTTGGCAATATGCCTATTTGTTTTGAAAACTTGTTTTAAAAATAGGCCAATTCCTCTTTTATACTCTTATATCAGCCTTTTAAAAAGCCTTTATTTTTTGATGACTGAAAGTACATTTTAATGCATTTTCTTTCCCCTGAGCACTGAACACACCAAACTCTATCCCATTTGAAAATTATAGTGTGTGAAGTGTATGATTTACATTAAAAGAGGGGAGGGAATTGCTACACATATTTTAATTTTTTAAACATTTATACTTACCACCAAACATTGATGAATGTTTGACCTTTGCCAGAGCTGTCAAGCTAGGATAAAAAAAGGTCAAGGACCTAGGACAATAACTCTTAATCAATTTATTTTCAATTGGTACAGCACATCTCATGTGCAAAATGCAGTCTATCATAAACATACAAATATACTAAAGAGCACTAATTTATACTCAAAGACCTTGAAGACACCCCCTCCCTAGGGTGTGTAGTAACGTGTTTTGTGTATTGTGAGTGGTTGATGTAGTCTTATCATTGTTAATGACTTTTATGTGAACACTATTTGTACAGTTGAATTAATTTATTTTCAGACATCCTTTTTTTTTCCTTTTCTGGAAGAGTTCAAAGCACACCAAAGAATTATATTATACATTTTGGTGAAAGATTGTTGTTTATGACTCATGGTTTATTTAAAAAAAAAGGAAAGAAAATGGAAAAAATATATTTTTTAACTTACTTGAATGAACAATGTAATGTGAAAACCAGGACTCTTCCTGCATGTCTTTTTTGCATTGTGTTGAGATTATATATAGTTTATAGATATATTACTAGTGCAGTGCATGGTGCTGTCACTTTGAAAGCCTTTCAATGTTGTCTTCAAATTGTTGTGAATATGAAACCTGCAGACCCTCCTTTATAAAGAAAAAGACCATAAAACTTGAATATAAAATAACTGTACATTTAAAAGTTTATTTGATTTTCATAGTATTCACTTTCAAAGCTCTTTCAAATAGACAAAAAAGTATGAACTTCGGGAGGATAATTTATGTATTGTAAACTTATTAGAACAAAATATTCCTGATTTGTATTGAGTTGTTTTATTTATACAGCTTTTTCAATGGTAGTTTGCACTATTCTTTATTATGCTACAGGTTTATTTATTATGAAACAAAGGAATATGTATTTTATGTATTTTGCCATACATAGGTTAATTCTGCCACAGATTTATTGGTTCCTGATACACCTAAAATTTTAAAAACCTTCAAATGTGTACCTTTAATAGAAAGCAAGAATGGTTACAAAGTAAAAAATTTAATAAAGGTATTCTTCCTGTGTATTGCTTGTGCTTTACATAATGGGATATTTCTGCCATTCTTTTCCAAACAGAATGGGTTGCTGACATAATGAACACTAGGTTCTCTTTCCTTGACCTCTTTATTTCTTAGCCTTTCTCCAACCCATAAAATATTTTTACAGCTTGGTTTAATTTAAATCTAATCTATAAAATAAAATATATCCATGAAGACTAAACTCTGAAGGTTAACATTAGCAAATCTTAGATGTTACCACACTCCTTTGTTAAAATTAACATCCTTAGCAGTCCTATTCAGTGAAAAGCGAATTTTAACATTTCTTTTGGTGCCTAGCTTCTAAAGTATAAATAAAAAGGAATGAGAAAAAGATTGAGGGAGGGACGGGGGAGGTTGCTTCCAGATCCACAAGCAAAAACAGGACCTGAGGTTTGTATTGAGTTAAATATCCTGAAGTTGAGTAGTGGGCATCAAATACCTTTTACATATTATTGTGGTTTATTTGGAAGTTGAGTGGACATAAGTAGCAGCATTTTGGGGCAGGTGTTAAGGAGAAACATTTTAATGAAATATCGAAGGGGCTTAAATTAATGTAATTGGTTATCTACTGTTAACCAGGCCAAATGTTTGCCTGTTAATGTTAGCTTACAGAAAACTGATGAAAAGCAAATAGTTAAAAATAATTGGTAATAATGTCAGTAAGCAGTTCTCCAAAAGGCTATAGTGGTGTTGAAAAGTCAGGTTTATTAAATGTTGTAAAGGTGAAAACAGGTTGCAAAGTGTTGTTTTAAGCCAGGTAACAATAACCAGCACACGAGGGAGAAAAACACTCATAAATGAGGGCCTAAATCAATGGGAAAACTTATAGCTCTCTAATGAAGTTTCTTGTGAAAAGAAGGGTGACATAAAGCCACCAAGACATGAATCATTCATGGGAAATATAAAAGATAAAAAGATCTGACAATGAGCAGAACCTTGTATAGAGTGTATAAAACAAGTTTTCCCTTTTTATTTTCTGCTTTAAAACATGCTATCTCTCACTCCCAGCTTTCTCTGTCCAGTCTATAGAGTTAAAGTTGACCACTGCTTATCCTGCGCCACTTCAAAGTAATTTAGTCCAGAATGGAAGGCTTGGCGCTCGGACAATCTTCATGGTGTGTTAAGATTTCTATGGCAATTGGCAAGCAAGACGTTCCCATCTGAATATGTTTCAAAGAAAGCCACTTATCGACACTAAGTTGGCTATCATCAAAGACTTCATCTTTCCTCAGCAAGATGTGTCCCTCGCAAACACTGTTTAAATGATCTACCTTTGTTTTCCAGGCTAGGACAATTTTCAAACACGTGATTATTTGAATATATATATATATTCCCCATTCAGGATGTTCTTTGGTAAAGATAATTCTCCTAAAACCTAAAGGACAAAGAGCTTTGGGGTGGGAATAATATTCTTGTAAGGAATTGGAGATGGCCACACAAGAAGGATAGCACTGGGGACAGCAAAAGAAGAGGCTCAAATTTCTGGAAAGCTAGGCCCAACTATAGTACATATCGTATTTGTGTTTCTTGCAGTCTTGTCATTTATATCTTGCATTTTGTGGAAGCTTTTGAGACAGTGGTTCATTCTGTCTGCCTATTTATCTTACCTACCTACCTATCATCTCTTTTTCTATGAAATGGCACAAGAGAAGTTCACATGAAGTATTTTTTATTCTTGTTTAGTCAGGAAATACAATTTGGGAAAGAGGGAAGGGGAGCCAATCTGGCTTCTCAAGTGATTGATTACCTTAAGACAGAGGAAAAGAAAGCTGAACACAAGAGAAACAAAACAATTCTGACACATTAATACTTCCAGCCTTCACATCACACTACCCGCTTGCTCATCTACTGCTACTCTACCATGATAGACATGGCCAGGGAAACCCAACTTTCCAGGGCTAGAGGGATGGCTAAGGAGACCCACAGTTAAACCCTCAGCCTTGGGGTTCCAGCACGCTTCCCCTTCTTGAACAAACACTCACAGAAACTGATACAGACACCCATGCGCACACATTCACACACGGCGCTGAGTGCCTAATCAGGCAGGGGAAGTTCAAAGGCGTGTTCTTTGAAATTTAAACTACTGCTTTCATGGTACATCCACAGAGAGCATAGGATTGCTATGGCAATGGACAGGGACAGGGGAGTCCCTGGCAGAGGGTCCACAGCGATTGGAGACACTCTATTAAGATACAGTTGCAGTGACCTTTACTTTGGTGCCAAGTTTGCTCAGTCAATTTTCACCTCATCAGAAATATGTTTTACATATAATATGTGTGACACATGTATGTTCCCATCTACTTTTTGTTACTATTCCTCCACAGAACCTCATAGCTTGAGAGAAAAGAGAAAGAATGAGCAGAGGAGGAAAGAAAGCCGAGTGGGGGTGGGGCTGGGTGATGTTGAAAAAGGGGGGAGAGGGCCAGGAGCGCCAGAGCCTCAGTTCCTCTTCCTTCTCTTCCCACCTAAGTACTTTTATTTGTAGAGCGATTGTTCTTTGTTTATTTAATACAAGTACTGTGTGAATAGTGAAAAATAAACACGATGAAAAATAACCAAACAGATGATTCTACAGAGTAAAAAAGCCCAGACTTAATAAAAGTGGAAGCAGTCACCGCTGAAAGAGAAACCCTTTGAAGTGGAACTTATTATAGAAGGAATACTTTGGGGTTGCCTTAACGACGCCGCTGAATCGAAAGAGCTCGCCTTTGTCAGCGATTTGTTCTCCTTTGCTGGGGTGCCCGGAGAAATTACTTACATGGGCTGCCTTAACATGCAGCCTGCAAATCAGTAACTTTGCAGCTCAGACTTGCAGACGCCAATCGGCAGCGGACAAAAAGAAGTCAGGGGGAAATGCACCAACCTTTCACGCCGAATCTCTGGGGACTGTGATGCACGGGCGTGCTGGGGGCGGCAGCTAAGAAGTTGTTTTACAACTGGCCCCCCTCACCCAGGCTCTCCACCCCCAACCCGACCTCCTAGCCTGGGTTGGGACCTCGGCCGCCAGGGCCTCCCAGAGTTGCAGAGGCTCAGACTTTGACCAGGCCCTCCAGAGAGGGGGCGCTCTTCCTCTCGCTGGTGCGGCGCGGGACTTTCCCGGCTGTCGGGACCGAATTTAACAAGGGTCGTTTATCACCCAGGGGCTTTGAAGGGTCGCCTCCAGCCCTGCGCCCATTAGAAAGGCGGGGGTGACATTTAAACTCCGTTTTCAAGGATCGCGGGGAGATTGTATTGAAAAGGCAACTCGTTTGTCTTAGGAGCCTGGAAACAACCTCCTTCTCGCTCCTTTTGACCACATGGCATAACTCAAAAACAATAGTTCAAAAGTGGAATGGCATCATGGTGTTCAGTCGGAGACAGGCCCCCACCTAGCACCAGAGAAAAGGGATAGTCCGCAAGACAATGTGCTTTTTGTGCCCCGCTCTGTCACAAGGGTTGTGTTGTTTGCTTTGGAGGCTGCGCCTGTTATACTTTCCTGAAAGTGCTTGTGTTAAACAAGAGTTATAAGTCATCCAAAACAACAAACATTTTGATTTTCTTTGCCTAAAGGGCTTTCCCTGGCTCTGGGCACCGTGAAAAATAATGTCCTTGCTGAGAAAGGAACACCAGTAGTAGCATTAGAAGCGGGTGCATTAAATATTGAATGACACGGGCAAAAGGACCTTGTCGAGGGGCACTCAGCCTTAAAGTCTTTCTTCAACCTTGCCTTCAGTAGCTGTTGAACTATTTAAGATGGTATTAATTAAGGCGGCTTCAGATGCTGCCGAGCCAGTTGCCCCTCCACCAAGCCGGTCAATGGGCTTGTGTCCCCTGCTCTGCTCCTGCATTGGCTGAGCCTCCTGCAAATGTCACTTTTCATTTGGAGGTAGAAGAGAAAGGCCTGTCCTGTGTTAAGGGCAGCAGGGATGTAGTCATCAGCAGGCGTTAAAGGAATATGAGGGGCTAGGGTGTGGGGAGGTGAGGCAGGAACAAAATGAGAACATCTGCCCTGGGCCGGGGAGGACAGTACACTGGTGTGCACTGTTTTTGGCACAGTTTGGAGAGTGTCATTTAGCAAACAAGAGCCATGTGGGACTCGCTGGGTTGGAAAATCTACTCTTTGGTTTGTTCCTGTGTGAAGGAAACTAAAACCCCAGCCCTGCAAAAATCCATTAGGCAGTCAGACAGGACATATTTTACAAAGAGAATAGCTTCTAGAAAAACAGACAGATATTCGGCGCAAGCAGTCCTCTTTCCTAACTTCCTCCTCCTCCCTAAGATCCCCCTCACTGATCACAAATAGAGAAAGCCCAGAGGGCCTCAACCAAGAACCTGAGATCCAATTTTACAGACGGTGAAACTGAGACCCAAGCAAGACTCAGAGAAGATTTATGTCAATATTTCCCTGGGAAGTATGAAGTTGACACCCTCATTGAGTCAAAAGACCCAGACAGGACTGGAGTTCTACTTAAGGGCACCAACGACTACTTCAAAATATCCCCTCTCCTCCAATGCCAAGGATTTGACCAAAATCAAATGGGAGTTGGTTTCAGCAGCTGGACATTCCTAACATGAAAACAAGAAAGTTGAAGCTTACTGCCAGCTAACTGGCATAAATGAAATGCATGTCTTAAGAAACTATGTTAACTATTAGTTCTTGATGAGAAGAAACAAAACTTCAATAAGTGGAAGGGTGCAGGTGTACCTTAGCAAATTGATTTTTGCATCCACAATCCCCTGGGAATTGGTCTTCAGGTGTGAAGTTCCAGATGGACTTGGGCTTTATCTTTTATCATAAGATCCTTCATAGATTGGCGGGAGTGGGACGAAGGTGAAGGGGGAGAGGGGAGGAGGTGTGTGTGTGTGTGTGTGTGTGTGTGTGTGTGTGTGTGTGTGTGTGTTAGGGGGACTCAAATGCTCTTTCCGGTGTGTGACTGTGATCCTGGTCCTTGGGCCAGGTATAGGGGTTTATCACCCTTCACTTTAGATTCATTTGCAGTGTCTGATTCTCCATCTTGCCCCCTGTGCCCTCGGGGCTCCCTCTAGCCTTTCTGGGTTAGGAGTGGTCACGTATTCCACCAAGAGCCACCCTGCTGGAGAAAGCAGTTTCTACCATCCTGCGGAGCTGGGCTTTGTATGCGAGGGGTAGGGGGGCGTAGCTGGGATCTCTCAGACCTGAGACTCTAGCTTGTGGCCTACACCCTCCGCCCTAGTGGGAGATGGAGGCGTCGCTCTAAGGCAGGAACCGCCTCATCTGGTCAGGAAGTTGGCCGAGGTGGGCGGTGGAGAGGAGAGAGGTATGCTAGACCCCATCACACCCATCGCCCGCAACAGGTTTGCAAAACCTGAGACTGGGTCTTCCAGCCCAATCGCAGACCTGGGTGATCTTTTTTGCACCTCTCTCTTTGGTCGTTTTTGCAGGAACAGGTCCTAGGCCATGGTAAGGGATGCAAACACGGCCTGCGCCCGCCCCCCCCCAAACTAACCACCTCCCGACTGCACACCAGCCAGTGCACTCGGGCTGCAGGCACCTTGCCAAGAGCGCGCGAGCACCCTGCACGGCACACTGGCTTGAGTTCCTGCACGAAGTGCTAGAGGTGGGGTGAGGAGGGAGGGGTGGGTGGCGGTGGACTCCCCTGACTGCTGGCGGTGAGCACAAGTTCAGTGTTCAACTTCCCGCTCTTAAAGAGACCCGGGATCCCTTTGGAGAGGCCCTCGGGAGCTGACGGCGGGGCTGGGAGTGGCGTGAGTAAGCTGGCCGGCGCGGGGCGCGAGCGGTGGGGCACGAGGGCGCGACAGGAGGAGGGCGAGAGGGTGCCCGTGGCCGGCGGGACGCTTGGGAGAAGTCTGCTCGAGCAGCTGGGACTTCACCTATTAGCCTCGATGTTTTTCCGAGCAGCCTGGTGGAGTTAAACAGTCCACAATGGGCGCTCTGGGGCGCCTCCAGCCTGACCTCCACCCGGGTTTAATAGTTTCATAAGAACTTCATTAAATCAATTACTTAGTAAACACATCATCATTTATTTGTAATTAGCAGCGAGGAGCGCGTTCTCTTCCCCAGCCAGCGGCCAGTGTCCCAGCGGGGTTGGCGGAGTTACGCAAGCACTTTTGTTTGCTGAAGTGTTGACTCCGGGCATTATTCGGCCCGGGTAATCTTTACATCTTAATCTAGCATTCAGGGGACGAGGGGAAAACAAACAGGGTGCAGGCCAGAGACCAGCCTTGGGGTCCCAGCCGCCCCCGGTACACAGCCATCGCTCCGCGGGCAGGGCGATTCTCCGCGCTCCCCTCTCAGCGGAGAGGGCGGGGGGCACACGTGGGCCGCAGGGGCCGGAGGGGAATGATCCCGGCCAGGGGGATCCAGAAGGCGAGTGGCGAATGAAGAGGCGATGAAGGAGCGAAAAGAGGAAACCAGGAGCAGAAAAAGGAAAGCACGTCCTACAAAGCGAGCAGAAAAGGCAGATGTCCACCCTCGAGCGTGTGTGCGGACGGCGTTTGAGGGAGAATGCGTATGCGTGCACGCGTGTGCGCGCTGGATGTTCGTGAAATCACGTCCACCTCAGGGCCGGAGAGTCTGGCCGAGAGAAGAGAACGCGAGCAGGACTGCCTTTCTGGCTTGTGCGAAGACCGATCATTAGTTGTCCAGGCTATAAAAGTGCTTTAATTTGGGGATTGCAGCCCCTGGCTTAGTTCCTTGGTGGCCCGAAAATTCTGAGCGAGTGAAGTGGGGAGACGGAGTTGTTGAAAGCCGGGCCAGAACCTGCGCGTGCTTAGCGACGGGAGTAACGGCTCTGCGAGGAGTCTCGATTCCTTTTGAATGTAATCATTTCCCTCCACATGCTGCAGCGCTGGCCCAAAACCATGCGGATCGTAGGAGTCTCAGCTCCTGGGGCCAGAACAGTGGGCGATGCGCCACTGAGTCCTTGCCCTGGACCTGATTTTCGCTGTAGGTTTAAGTCCGTTCAGCACCAGGAACTTCCAACCTTGCAGATGATCCCAGGCCAGAAAATGGAAGGGACCTGAGAAGGCCGGTGGGGGCGGGGTGGGGGGGGGAGGCAAAGGGTCACTGGTGGTCCGGCTGGGGCGGCTCAGGAGAAGGAGAATGTGAACAACTGTGAGATTAGGAAGAAGTCCACATGCACAAGTAGGCTTCCAGAAGGAACGGTGGTCCCAGAGGTGTGCCCGTGTATCTGTGAGTTTTTTAGAACAGGGTCTTGAATTTCCCCACTGGTTTTTGTGGCCAGGTTTGTTTGATTCAGGATAGTATTTGGAGGCAACAAATGTGGGAAGGTGGTTGTTACTTTTTTAGTGATACCATATAGAGAGAAACAGTGTTCAGAGTGTTTGTACTCTAGGCGGCCCAAAGAGAGCTTGGTGCATCAGTGGGTGGCTGCATAGTGACACTGTCTGGGCTTGGGTGGGAGTGAGGAGAGAGTTGAAATGTGGCCCAAAGCCCTCTTGATTCAGCTGAGTGTGGTTGTGCTCCTGGGCACAGCAGTTTTGCTTGCCAGGGACCCTGACCTTAGTTCTCCTGAAGCCTCCAGTCTGGTGAGCCAGTACCCAGGACAATACACTGGGCTCCCAGGAGGTGGGGAGGGAGGTCTTAAATCTCCAGCTTCCTCAGTCCCCCATTCTTCTCCTTGTCTCCCCTTTCCTCAGGT
Organism: Artibeus jamaicensis; assembly: GCF_021234435.1. Taxonomy (NCBI): domain Eukaryota; kingdom Metazoa; phylum Chordata; class Mammalia; order Chiroptera; family Phyllostomidae; genus Artibeus; species Artibeus jamaicensis. Next base: position 825,066 of record NW_026521360.1, read on the forward strand.
CTCACCATCCTACTGTCGTTCTGTTCCTTTTTCTATCCTCCTTTTTGCACAGTTGACTCACAGGTCACTTGGCTCTCTACCCCAGAGTCTGATACATCCTTATGCCTGCTGGACACAGGATGAGGAAGAAGCAGGCGGCAGCTCAGATCCTGTTTCCAAATAGGCCCACTTGAATTGCAGAGATCCCACTGAGATCCCCAGCTGCCACCGATTTACCCTGATGGTCTGAGAGGTTGGGTCAGCCTGAAAAACAGGAAATGGATGGAGAGAAGATCCATCAAGCAGCAAGTCAGCAATCTTTTAAAATATAAAAGCGCTTTGCATATTCCCCTCCAAAGTGTGTCCCTGCTGAAGTAGTTAAAATAATCGAATGCATACACATAAAGTAAAATATGATTTTCTTGAATATACCTCCAAACACTGTTGCATACATTTTCTGCTCTGGTATAATGAATACCTATGCATGTTAAATGTATATTTGATCAGACACATCACACACACACACACACACACAGAGACACACACAGCATATTTAAATCCAATCTGTATGGGCCTACACATCCTGGACCTAACCACATTTAGGATAACTCTTATGGAAGCAAAACTAAGAAAGACTACATTTAAAATAAAATGTAATTCACTCCTGACTTCTCTCTCCACTTCTCCCTCTTCCTCCTACCTCTAACACCATTTAATAAAAGAGTATCAGTTGGAGAAAAGAAGGCAAGTCATGCACAAATTTTATGAGCAGGCAGAAAATTGGGTGAAGTTGTTTGATTTAGAAAATCTGGCTGCTGGTTGCAAGGTTTTCTTAGTGATATTCAGATTATGTGTATCTCTCCGTGTCCCAAGTCCTAATAGCATTTAACCCATTAACTGGCTCATATCTCAGATTCTGTTCTCTTTCTGACTTGACTGGGATGATTATACTGCTGGCACCTTACCTGAGGCCGCCCCTTCATCTTGGGCGGCCTCAGGTAAGGTGAGTGGAGAGCCCTGTTCTCCACTCTCCACTTCCTTCCAGTGGGGCTTCCCTTCCTTGTTGGCCTGATCTCCATATTTGAGGCCCATACCAGTGGGCTTGTCAACCTGAAAATTATAGACATCGTGCTCACATTCTGTCATCTCTGTGTAGGGCTCTGAACAGGCTTCTCTCATCACCAGTTGCAGTTTCATCTTCTTGTCCTGGAAGGCAGAAGAAGGCCTGGCACTGACATACTATACATGCAAGTCTGGGCCAAAGCCTGCGTGAAGGGACCCAGGAGCTCTTGGTAGCCTGGTTTTGGGTGATGATGTGTAAAATAAATTTAAGGGAGTGCCCAGGGGAACTGTGAAAACCTGGATTATGCCAACGTTTGTTTCTCTTTAGGGCACAGGACAAAGGTCCCACTGCTCTGGCCATTTCTTAAACTGGCCCCAAAGAGGAAGCATCAGAAAAACCCATGGCTTAGTGTTATTGAGAGAAACTTCTGGGTAGGCATCGATCTCAGCTTGGGCCTTCCCTTAGACCTCACAGCTTTGGTGGTCCCCATGTTCTCCTGCTTACAACAGTGAGGGGCAAAGTCATAAAGTGATTCTGAGTAAGTGCTTTTCAGGAAGGAAGAACCCCAAAAGATGGAGGCAAGTCCAGGAGAAATGCTGCAGTCTAACCAGTGCCACTGCTCCTGTTATTTCTAACTTTGACTCTCTGGAAACTTTCTCTCTGCTCCGTAAATCAGAGTGCTGAGTTGGTCCAGAGAGAAATGTGCCTTGAGAGAACTTCAGTGTCTTTGGCCACTGGCAAGGAGATTGGAGTGTTTATTGTCTGAGATTCCTCCAATCTGAATGATGCCTGTTAGAAAGGCAGCAGAGAAATTGTTCCATGAAAAGTATCCCTCTTGGTTTTTAAGCTCCTTTTTGAGGTTAAAACTGCGTGGATGTCTGGGGAATCATAGACATAAAGCTTCTCATTTCCTTAAGAGCAAAGAAAGCCCGTCCTAGGTCCTGGGGAGCCAGGGACAGTCTCTCTTGGAGCTGGGCACTCTGAGGTTCTGGGTTCAGAGCTGTAGGCCTTGGGCATAGACTCAATAAGAAAGGGCATGGGAAGTTGTGGAGAAACCTAATGTCCATTACTCACATATTTTCTGCCCTATTTAAAAATTCTGGTTATATCTGTTATCTAGATAACATATATGGACAGACATATGCGAGGTCTGTCCAGAAAGTATCCAGCCATGTATTGGGAAAAAAAGACATTTATTGAAGAAGATACAAGAAACATTGTACATAGGACAATGGTGCCTCAATCCTCTTCAAAGTAGGCACTTTGGGAACTGACACAGCTCTTCCATTCACCATCAGTTTCCCTCTTGTATTTTCCCGAATCTTATGAACAGTCTGAAATCTCTTCCCTTTCAAAGGTGATTTAGTTTTGGGAAGAGTCAGAAGTCTCAGGGTGCCAAATCTGGGATCTAGGGAGGCTGAATCACCTGGGTGATTTCATGTTTTGCCAAAAAACTTTGCATAAGTTATGAAGCATGAGCAGGCATATTGTTGTGATGAAGCTGCTAGTCACCAGTTGCCCATAGATGTGGTCTTCTGAATCATCTGAATAGTTTTTGAGAAGGAATATTCCAGCTTAATGCAAAATTTGATGCAGACTTGTTAGTCTACTCACTCAGTCATTTTGAACATGATGGCCACACAGTACACATGCTCACTCAGCTGTGTCTATCACCCCAACTGACTACTACAGTGAAGTCATCATTGTTCACACATGCACATTCCAGTCCACTTTTCTTGCCTGCCAGGCTACATCAATGTCATGCAAACAATGCTCATTATATTAACAATGGCTGGACATAAAACCTACCATTTGAACCATTTTTAAGCATATAGTTTTTTGGCATTAATTACATTAACATTGTTGTACAACCATCACCCCCATCCATCTCCAGAATTTTTCATCTTCCAAGCTGATAACTTCTATTCTACTTTCTGTTTTCATGAATTTGAATACTTTAGGCACTTCAAGTAAATGTAATTGTACAATATTTTTCCTTCTGTGTGTAACTTATTTCATTGGGATAATTTTCTCAGGGTTTACCCATGTTGTAATATGCATCAGAACTCCATTTCTAGCCCTGGCTGGTGTAGCTCAGTGGATTGAGCGCGGGCCTGTGAACCAGACAATCTCAGTTTGATTCCCAGTCAGGGCACATGCCTGGGTTGCAGGCTGGTTCCCTGCAGGCCAGTTCCCAGCAGGGGACGCACAAAAGGCAACCATACATTGATGTTTCTCTCCCTCTCTCCTTCCCTTCCCCTCTAAAGATAAATAAATAAAATCTTTAAAAAAAAAAAAAAGGAAGGCTACAATCTTAAAAAAAAAAAAGAACTCCATTTCTTTTTATGGCTAAAATATAATCCAAAGCATGGACATAGGTGATTTTGCTTATCTGTTCATCTGCCAATGGACATTGTGTTGTTTTCATCTTTTGACTATTGTCAGTACTATTAAGAACATGGGTGTGCTCACACACTTTTATATGTACATATGTACCTGTATAATACGCTTTTTAATGAACAAGTATAAAATATTTTAAAGGAGAGCTCTAGCCAAGAATTTAAAATACAAGATATTTCACGTCTATCTGGCTTTCTGAGGTCAACAAAGTACAGCTGGAATTCAAAGGAGAACCAAACCATTGTTTTCTGTTCCATGGTATTCCCGTGTGTGTGCGTGTGTGTGTGTGTGTGTGTCCAGCCCTACCCAGTGCTGCAGCTTCAGAGGAACTATTAACACGTTAATATTATCAATAGCAGGCAGTGCCTGAGCCATTAGGGATTTATGAAAACATCTGAAGCAAGTTGTTTCAAAGCGCTGATTTGTTTTATAGTCAGTAATACTTTTTATGACAGGCTCTTTTGCCAGCAAAATGAGTGTATAAGCATCATACACAACCCAGTAGACAGAAACTGGTGCCCTGTGCTGCCTTGCAAATTTGTGTTTCAGATCCCTTGGTAAGCTTTTGCAATTTGAAGGGTCATCCCAGAACTCCATTGGGAATATGCCCCCCTTACATTTTTAGCCATAGAAAAACTATGGCCCCTTCCCTTTCTGTCATTTCCCTAAAAAAAAAAAAAGTTTCTTATTGCTTTATGACATAGCAAGAAAAGCAGTCTCCAGTAAACCAAGGCCAAACATTTTCTTGACCACTTCTGCTTTTTGGGGCAAGCTCTCTAGTTCTGGCTAAACAGTTTCGACCCTCATTAGGACAGTGGTGCCAAAGAAAAGGGACCAGCCCGTGACTTGGAGGAAATGGATGTTTCTCTGCTTCACTGAAACTAAAAACTCTCCATTCAGACATCTACAACCTCCACCCACCACTGTGCTCCTGCCCCAACATCAACCCCAAAAGAAGACACTGGAGTATAGTTTGATGGGGTAGGGATGGAAACCTAGTAGTATTGAAGGAAAAAACATTCCTCCTCCCTCCAACCCCCAGCCCAAAGCTGTGATTTGTGGGTCCCTCACACCTGCTCCTCTCTGGGATGGGAGAGAGCGCTAGAAAGTTCCTTCTCAACAGTTTCCAGGGAGCAGGGTTCGTAATATTTTACAGCCACTGTTTAACATTTCCCTACCTAGTTATTAAACACGAAAGGGAGTAAATTAAAATTGCAAAGTAAAATGAAATAAAAGGAGTCTTTTTTTTCTGTAAAGAGACAACAACTAATTAAGGAATATTTAAATCCCACAAGAATGCAGACTCTCATGTGTGACATAAAACTTCTCCTTTTAAACCAGGAACAAAACCCAGAAAATTGAGGACAGGCCCAAAAGGTAGCCCTTTAAAACAAGAAAACTCCTTCCTCTCGAGACTTCTGACTTGTTTCCCCCTTCCTTTTTTCCTCTTCCACAGTCCTTGGGGAAGATTAAACTCAAATGACTCTTTTGAGTTAAAGTTTTTTGGGCCACAGCCAGCCAAGCATGTAGCCAGTCCTTTCCTCTGGCCAGCAGTAGCTTCTTGCTCCAGCCCCAACCAGGAGGCACAAGTTCGTCCCACCCACAACCCCTCATAGGGCTTTTCAGTCCTAATTCACAATTCCATCCCAGACTCCGTCTTTTGTCCCCTCCCTACTCCTGTTTTGGAGGGAGGGCATGGGGAGTGGGGCAACACTTTCTGTAGCTCCCCCATTTCTTTTCTGGGGAGCTTTCTAAAACAATATGCCTACCCTCCTTACATTTCTCTCAGCTTCCCAGAGCTCGGAGAGTGGGACCTTCTTTCTCTTTCTCTTTGTCTTTTAACTGGTTCTCAGATTAGATATCAAAAATTCTGGCCTCCTTCACGATTTTACCCTGAGTCCCACATTCAGTTCTTCCCAGTCTGAGCCCCACCTTCCTCCAGTGGGTGTGGTCTCTGGCCTTTGCTCTCAGCCAGTTGTAAGGCACCTGCTGGGAATAAAACTCAGAAAGTCTAAGGGGTTGCTCAATACCACAAATGAGTAAGAAGCTGGCTTAGCCTCCAGAAACATGCCTCCTGCCTCCTACCTGGTCTGGCAGGCTTTCCTGGAGGACAGCGAAGGCTGGGACCTCTGCGTGGCTAGGACAGAGTTTTTCCCATAGTAGTGGCTAAATTCCTTCCTTATCCCTGTAGTTGTTGTTTAAATTTTTTTTGATTTATTGATTGAGAGAGAGAAATGGATTTGTTGTTCCATTATGTATACATTCTTGGTTAATTCTTGTGTTCTCTGATGGGGGATTGAACCCACAACCTTGGTATTGAGATGCTGCTCTAACCAACTGAGCTACCTGGCCAGGGCCTCCTTGTAGTTATTCTTTGAGAGAACATTTGACCATCAAAAGACACCTAAAACCCTCCGACCTTTTTCTTTACATTTTCAAAAAAAAAAGAAACAAAAAAAAACAACAAAAGAAACCCCCCACGAGGTTGTGACCACACAAAAACAAAAAAAAAAGGCCCCCCCCCTAGGAAACTATCATTCTTGTTTAGTCTTATCCCAGGGAGAGAGGGGGGAGAAGAGAAAGCTATCAAAAGACTAATAAACATGGATTCACATGTCTTAAGATGTCTACAAATTAAAGACATTCTTAATAACTTCTCATTCCAAGCTTCCCTTTCTGATATTATTTTGGAATTTTGGTGGCTTGAAAGTTCTGCAGAATTTTCCCCAGTGTCACAATGCATAGGATGGAGACAGAGGTTCCTAGATTCCTGCTTATCAGACTAAATAGTAAAAGAAAATAATTTTTTCTTTTCAGGAAATAAGGAGATGCTATTTTCTTGGCATTTTCTTTGGAGGATGGATCCTGTGTCTGCCTTTGCCTTTTTATAGGGTACATGTGGATGGCACCAAAGTAGCATGTAATAGAAGCATAGTCTGGCTTTCCCTGATCTGCTACAGAAACATTTCTATGGCTGGCTCTGCCCAGGTCTTGGGACTGGTCCGTATTAGCTATTAATTCATGTACTACTTCCCCAAAGTAAAGTGAGTTGGCTTCACTATTCTTGTTTCTTGGGTGAGGAAACTGACTGAAAAGGTTAATCTCACACAGTAGTAGATGTGGAACAAAATTAATTCAGGCTTTTACATTTTTTAAATTTATTTAATTGTTGTTCAAGTACAGTTTTCTGTCTTTTACTCCCATCCCAGCCCTGCCTCATGTTTGTTTGTTTTTTAACCAAAGCATACTATATAGCAATTAAAAAGAATAGAAAATGACGTGACTTGGTGACCAGCTCTATCAGGTTTTCTTATATAATAGGATCAGTGGAAAGACATGGTTCCATTAATTGCTCTTTCAAAAAAGCATCCTTCTGCTCTGGCTGGTGTGGCTCAGTGGATTAAGCACTGGCCTGTGAACCAAAGGGTTGCCAGTTCGATTTCCAGTCGTGGCACATGCCTGACTTGTGGGCCAGATCCCCGGTAGGGCGCATGGGAGAGGCAACCACACATGGATGTTTTTCTCTTCTCCCTCCCCTTCTCTAAAATAAATAAATAAATGAATTTTTTTAAAGCATTCTTCTTTACACAGATGAGTGAACAGAAAAAAATAATGAAAGGTTGCCTGACCCCAATGCCTAAGCAACCCTCTTGACCATAGTATATCTTCTTTGATGTACAATATAATTTTTAAGTATATATTTTTTATTTTGTTTATTTATTTTTAAAGAGAGAGGAAGCTAGGGAGAAAGAAAGGGAAAGAAACATCAATGCATGGTTGCCTCTCACATGGCCCCACTGGGGGACTTGGCCCTGACTGGGAATCAAACCATCAACCCTTTAGTTTGCAGCCCGCGCTCAATCCACTGAGCTACACCACCCAGGGCAGATATACCATGTAATTTTTACACTGAAAAGGTCCTCATCATCTTTTCCCTTCAAATTCACCTTATCTCAAAAGTCAGCTCTTCTATCATCCCTCTCTCTAGTCCTGTGTGGTCATTCTTTTCTTTGAATACCATTGGCCAGATCTACACTTTCCTCTGTAGCAATGTGCTTTATGAAATAACTCATTTAAGTCTCCAGCAAGACTATGAAGCAAATGCTTTCATTATCTCCACATAACAGATGAGGAAACTGAAGCACAGAGAGATTAAGAAGCTGGTTCAAGGTGACACAAAGGTGACAGAACTGGGACTTGAACCTTTCTGGTCTGGTTTCCAGAATCCATGTTCCTGACCCTTACACAATGCTGCCTTTCAACTCTAGGTCAGTCTTAAGACTGTTAGGCACCTTACACGAACTATCTCACAAATCAATGAGATCCCTTCGCCGCATGATGCTGTACCATCTCCCTATACCATGTATCCTATTTTGCCTAAGGTATGTAAAAGCACATTTATCCTTCCTACGTAATTGTAAGCTGCTTAAAAATGAAGACTGTATTAATCAGTTTTATATGTCCTGTAGTACCAATTACCTATGCAATATATATATTTGATACACTTATTTTTGGAATCAAGCTAAATCAACTGCAAAGTCATTTGTTCCTCAAATATTTACCAAGTACCAACTATGCAACAAACACTATTAGGTGCTGACTAGCAAGTCAGATAATATTCCTGCTGTTAAGAAACTTAAGCCCTGGCTGGTATAGTTCAGTGGACTGAGCTCGGGCCTGTGAACCAAAGGATCACGATTCAATTCCCAGTCAGGGCACATGCCTGGGTTGCAGGCCAGTTCCCAGCAGGGGACACATGATAAGCCATGGGACACACAAGAGGCAACCATACATTGACATTTCTCTCCCTCTCTCCTTCCCTTCCCATCTAAAGATAAATAAATAAAATCATTAAAAATAAATAAATAAGTACAGGGAAAAAAAGAAACTGAATTTTAGTGGAAACAGATGATAAACCAATAAAATAGGAAAATTATCAGGAGTCCTGGCCAGCTAGCTCAGTTGGTTAGGGTATTACCACAATATGACAAGATTGTGGGTTAAATACCCAGTCAGGGCATATACAAGAAGCAAGTAATGAATGCATAAATAAGTGGGAAAACAAATTGATGTTTCCCAAATCAATTTAAAAAACATATCAGGTAGTATATTTGAAAAATAAGAATGGGTGATCAAAAAAGGCTTCTCTGGAAAAATAAGATCTAAGGTAGACCATGATGACTAGAATAAATGAGCCAAGCAAAGAGTGAAGGGATAACATTCTAGGCCAAAGGAATAGCTTGTGTAAAGGCCCCGAGGCAGGAAAGAGTTTGGTGCCTAGTTACTCTAGCAGTTTGCAGAATTTCTCAATGCTGGCACTTGTCTTAGCTCAGGCTGCTATAACAATATAGCATAGACTGGGTGGCTTAAATAACAAACATGTATTTCTCATAGTTCTGGAAACTGGAAAGTCTAAGACCAAGGTGCTGGCAGGTTTGGTGCCTGATGAGGGCCTTTTCCTGATTTGCAGATGACTGCCTTCTTGCTGTATCTTCACACGGCAGAGAGTCTCTTCTTAAATGGGCGCTAATTCTATCATGGGAGCCCCACCCCCATGACCTCATTTAAGCTTAATTATTTCCCAAAGTTCTATTTTCAAATACTATCACATTGAAAATTGGAGCTTCAACATGTGAGTTTGAGGGACACACAAATATTCAAGCTATAGCTGCACTATTGACATTTTGGGCCATATAATCCTTTGTTTTGAGGGGCTTTCCTGTACCTTATAGGATGTTTAGTAGTATTCTCGCAATACTACCCTCTGACCTCCACACATTAGATGCTAATAATAACCTGTTCTCCTCTAAATAGTGACAATGAAAAATGTCTTCAGATGTTGTCAAATGTTCCCTGAGAGCAAGATCACCCACCCCTGGTTGAGAAGCACTGACTTAGTGGAACAGAAAGATGGCTAGTATGGAAAGATGAGGTTAGAGAGATGTAGGCAGGACTCAGATAATGTAAGGAGTTCATGTGTTGGTGGTAGTGCAATGAAAGCCATTGGAGGGGGTTAAGCCGGGGTGTGGAATGATGTTATTTACTTTTTGGGCAAAGGGAGAGACTGGTTGTTACATGGGGGCAGGAGAGTGGCAGAAAGTCCTGGGAGCAAGCTACTGCAGTGTCCAGGTGATGGGGGCATGGAGATGGAGAAAAGTGGGCAGATTTGGGGTAAATTTTAGATGACTATTTGACAGCACTTGCTGAGTAAACAGCGAGAGATGAGGGAGGAAGGATGAAGGAAATGACTAACAATATGAGTGCCATTAGAAAGATGTTAGCTGGTTTAGGACTGAAGATCATTGCTGTGGAAGTGCCAGATGCACAAGAGGACATATAATTCTGGAGACTCAGGGAGAGGTTAGGAAGTAGTTTGAAAGCTTGGGACATATTAATCTTTGTTGGTGTTTAAAACCACGTGACTAAATGGAATCACCAAGAGATAGTGTGGGAGGGCATGAGAGAAGATAGCCTGGAATATAGTCCTGCATATGTTAAAGGAAGACCCAGAGAAAGGTGCAGATGGAGCTCTCTGTGAGGTAGGACAGCATAGTGCCATGGAAGTCAAAAGTGTATCAAGAAACTTGAGTGGTAAACTGATTGGATGACATAGATTCTGTAGATAACTTTTATAAGGACAGGTATGAGTAGAAGGCTGCTTGGGTGGGTGAGGCGAGGAAAGAGAGTGACCTAGAAACCTTTCAAGAGGATACCTGTGGAGGGAGCAAAATGTGGAACAGGTGGGGAACCAGGGTCACAGGAGTTTTCTCAAGATAGGAGGAGGTGGAACATGTTTATATGCTGGTGCAAGTGGTCTCTTCAGGGGCAGGGGGAGCTGAGAGATTCTGAAAGGTCAATGGTTCAGGAGCAAGAGGGGCTATTTTATTACTGTGCTCTTATGGTTTTTCTGATTTTTTCCTCTTTGCCCCCTCCAGCCAACACCCCCTACTCCCTCAGGCAATCCCCCCACCATTCCTCATGTCCATGGGTCATGCGTATAAGTTATTTGACTACTCCATTTCCTGTACTGTACTCTACATATCTGTGACTGTGCTGTCACTACCTATTTCTACTTCTTAATCCCCTCAACTCCTCACCCATTCCCCACATCCCCCTCCCAAATGGCAACCATCAAATGCTCTCTGTATCCATGATTCTGTCCCTGTTCTTCTTGTTTGCTTAGTCTGTTTTTAGACTCAATTGTTGATAGATATGTGGTTTTTTGGTTTGGTTTTTTTGTTTGTTTGTCTTTGCAATTTCATTGGTTATAGCTTTGATCATCACTTTTTCTTAAATAAGTGCCTTTAACATTCCATATAATGATGGTTTGGTAATGATGAACTCCTTTAGTTTTTTCTTGTCTGGGAAGCTCTTTACCTGCCCTTCAATTCTAAATGACAGCTCTGCTGAGTAGAGCAATCTTGGCTGTCAGTCCCTGCTTTTCATAACTTTGAATATTTCTTTCCAATCCCTTCTAGCCTGCAAAGTTTCTTTTGATAAGTCGGCTGACAGTCTTATGGAACTTCCTTGTAGATAGCTAACTTCTTTTCTCTTGCCGCTTTAAAGATTCTCTCATGATCTTTAACTTTTGGCATTTTAATTATGATGTGTCTTGGATTGGGTCTCTTTGCACACATCTTGTTTGGGACTCTCTGTGCTTCTTGGACTTGCATGTCTCTTTTCTTTGCCAAATTAGGGAAGTTTTCTTTCACTCTTTTTTCAAATATATTTCCAATTTCTTGCTTTTTCTCTTCTCCTTCTGGCACCCCTATGATATGAATGTTGGGCCTCTTGAAGTTGTCCAAGAGGCTGCTTATACTATTTTCATATTTTTAGATTATTTTTTCTTCTTTTGTTCTAATTGGTTGTTTTTGCTTCCTTATGTTCCAAATCATTGATTCGATTCTTGGCTTCAAATCAACAGAGGCCAAGAATCCCTATAAATTGTTCTTTATTTCAATTAGCATATCATTCATTTGTGACTGGATATTTTCATGCTGCTGAGGTCCTCACTAAGTTCCTTGAGCATTCTTATAACCAGTGTTTTGAACTCTGTATCTGATAGATTGCTTATCTCCATTTCATTTAGTTCTTTTTCAGGAGTGTTGATGTATTCATTTGAGCCATGTTTCTTTGTCTCCTCATTTTGGCAGCCTCCCTGTGTTTGTTTCTATATGTTAGTCAGGGCTACTTTGACTACGTGTCTTGGTAGTGTGGCCTAATGTAGAAGGTGTCCTGTAGGGTTGAGTTGTACAGCCTCTCCTATCACCCAAGCTGGGTACTCAAGTTGCGCCCTTCATGTGAGCTGAGTACATCCTTTTGTCTTGTAATTGACCCTTGGTTTCTATTGGCAGGTCAATGAAAGGGATTTACCCAGGCTAGTCAGTTGCAAGGACTGGATATACCCACTGACAAGCAACCTCTACCCTCCATGGAGGATCAGCTGTGCAGGGGCAGAGTGGTGGTGTTCCTACATGGTCTGTAGCTCTCTCCTGGGTGCACTGGCCCTAGGGTTTTCCCACTACTGCAGGGCAAGGTCAGCTGCCTTCTGTGTTTTGCCCTGGGCACCCTGCCTAAGCTATAAAATAATCTGAGATGCTTCCTACTTGTGCTGGGCTTGGAGATTCCCAGGTGAAGCCAAGCTCTGAATCTAAGCTGGCTGCTGCTAGTGCCGGGTCTTGGGCACACTGAAGCCACCTATTGCTTGTATGATAGGACTTAGGAAGTTGCGAAGAATGAGCCAAGGCCAGTCATTCATATGGAAAGGCAGCCGAGTGGGCCCATAAGTTGGGTAGGGCACAGTCTCTGGGGATCTCCAAGGTGGATCAAACAGTGTTAACCAGGTTGATAGAGTCTCAGATATAGCACCAGCTTACCAGCTCTGTTGGGAGAGGGTTTAGCAAAGGGACAGTGGCCTCTGCTTGCCTTGATGCCAGACACATGAGTTCCTCCCTGTGTACCACTGGTGCCTTTTAAGCTGCTATCCCAGTGCTAGAGCTTGAAGGGAGTGAGTCTGAGTAGGTGAATCTGTATATGGCTTCTTTAAGAGGAACCACTTAGGGCTTCAGAAGTTTATTCCACCGACTCAATATCACTGATTTTTGCAGCCAGAAGTTGTGGGAACTTATCTTCCTGGCACTGGAACCCTGGGCTGGTGGGGAGTGGTGTGGGGCTGGGACTCCTCACCCCAGAGGTATTCCTCCAAAATTTTTATTCACCACATGTGGGTGTGGGATGAACCCATTCCGTGTCTGAGCACCCCCTACCAGTCTGGACGAATGTGGTTTCTTTAATTCCATAGTTGTCAGACTTCCATTCAACTCCATTTCTGAGGGTTCTGAGTGATGGTTGTTTTATATTTTATTTTTTTAAATATATTTTTATTTACTTTTAGAGCAAGGGGAAGGGAGGGAGAAAGAGAGGGAAACATCAATGTGTGGTTGCCTCTTGTGTGCCTCCTACTGGAGACCTGGCCTGCAACTCAGGCATGTGCCCTGACTGGGAATCTAACCTGCAAACCTCTGGTTTGCAGACCAGCACTCAATCCACTGAGCCACACCAGCCACAGCTTTTTTTTCTTTTTAATATATTTTATTGATTATGCTATTTACAGTTGTCCTATTCCCCCCCTTTTATTCCCTCTGCCCTGCACCCTGCCTACCACCTGCATTCACCCTCCTTAGTTTATGTCCATGGATCATACATACAACTTCTTTGGCTTCAACATTTCCTATATTATTCTTAACCTCCCCCTGTCTATTTTCTACCTACGGTTTATACTTCTTATTCCCTTTACCATTTTCCCTGTTCTCCCTCATCCACCTCCCGGCTAATAACATTCCATGTGATCTCCGTTTCTGTAATTCTGTTCTTTTTTTTTTTTTTTTTTTAAGATTTTATTTATTTATCTTTAGAGGGGAAGGGAAGGAGAGAGGGAGAGAAACATCAATGTACGGTTGCCTTTCATGCGTCCCCTGCTGGGAACTGGCCTGCAGGGAACCGGCCTGCAACCCCGGTATGTGCCCTGACTGGGAATCGAACCGCGATTGTCTGGTTCGCAGGCCCGCGCTCAATCCACTGAGCTACACCAGCCAGGGCCTGTAATTCTGTTCTTGTTCTAGTTGTTTGCTTAGTTTGTTTTTCTTTTTGTTTTTTTAGGTTTGGTTGTTGATATTTGTGATTTTGTTGTCACTTTACGGTTCATAGTTTTTGTTTTTGTTTTTTTAGATTTTATTTATTTATCTTTAGAGGGGAAGGGAAGGAGAGAGGGAGAGAAACATCAATGTATGGCTGCCCCTCATGCATCCCCTGCTGGGAACCGGCCTGCAGGGAACCGGCCTGCAACCCCGGCATATGCCCTGACTGGGAATTGAACTGCGATTGTCTGGTTCGCAGGCCCGCGCTCAATCCACTGAGCTACACCAGCCAGGGCCGGTTCATAGTTTTTTATCTTCCTTTTCTTAGAAAAATCCCTTTAACATTTCATATAATAAGGGCTTGGTGATGATGAACTCCTTGAACTTGAACTTATTTGGGAATCACTTTTCTGCCTTTCCATTCTAAGTTATAGCTTTGCTGGATAGAGTAATTCTGGGTGTAGGTCCTTGCCTTTCATGATTTGGGATACTTCTTTCCAGCCCCTTCTTGCCTGCAAGGTTTCTTTTGAGAAAGCAGCTAATAGTCTTGTGGGCACTCCTTTGTAGGTAACTCTCTCCTTTTGTCTTGCTGCTTTTAAGATTCTCTACTAATCTTAATATTGGCTAAGGTAATTATGATGTGCCTTGGTATGTTCCTCCTTGGGTCCAACTTCTTTGAAACTTTCTGAGCTTCCTGGACTCACTGGAAGTCTATTTCCTTTGCTGGACTGGGGAAGTTCTCTTCATTATGTTTTCAAATAAGTTTTAAATTTTTTGCTTCTGTTCTTCTTCTGACACCCTTATGATTTGTATATTGGAATGCTTAAAGTTGTCCTGAGGTTCCTAAGCCTCTCCTCATTTTTTTTGAATTCTTGTTTCTTTGTTTTGTTCCAGTTGGATGGTTATTTTTTCTTTTGTTCTAAATTGTTGATTTGAGTCCTGGTTTCCTTCTTCTCACTGTTGGCTTCCTGTGCATTTTCCTTTATTTCACTTTTCATAGCCTTCACTTTTCCCTCTATTTTGTAACCATACTTAACTATTTCTGTGAACATCCTGATTACCAGTATTTTGAATTGTGCATCTGATAGGTTGGCTATTTATTCATTGCTTAGTTGTATTATTTCTGGAGTTATGATCTGTTCTTTCATTTGGGTCATATTTTTTTTGTCTCAGCATGCCCATTATGTAGTAAGAGGCAGAACCTTAGGTATTTGCCAGGGCAGGGCAACCCACGTGGTGTCATTGTGACACTGTATGTGGAGGAGGGGTCTGAGAGGGAACAGTGCCATTTGCTTAGCTCTCGGCCAACTTTCAGTCACTACTCCACTACTGATGAGCAAATTGGGCCCTTCTGGTGCTGATTCCTGGGTGGGTGGGCTTGTGTACATTCTAGGACCTTGTGGGTCTCTCCAACAAACTCTCCTGTGAGACTGGGAACTTCTCTTCTTGCCACAATCCCACATATTTTTTCAGAGGTTTTGAGGCTTTATTTCTGTGCACTGGAACCCTGGGTTGTGTGGTCTGTCTTGCTCCCTGGTTGTTCCTTCCAATTTGTCCACATGCACATGTGGGACCACCTCCTCCACCAGCTGCCACCTGCCCTGGTCCTTCAGCTGCTGCCTTGCTGGGAGTCCTCTCTACCTGAGCTGCCTGTTTCTGCCCCTACCAATCTGGATGAAAGTTTCTTCTTTAATTCTTTGGTTGTTGGACTTCATACAGTTCAATTTTCTGGCAATTCCAGT